>NW_025062289.1:0-92663 GCF_000002995.4 Brugia malayi
TGATATGAGTTAATGAATTAATCAAAATATCTTCTTGTGATCTTGTTATATCTGCAGAGAAATGATATGTGTTAATGAATTAATCAAAATGTCTTCTAGTGATATTGTTATATTTGCAGAGAAATGTCATGAGTTAATCAAAAATGTCTTCTAGTGATATTGTTATATTTGCAGAGAAGTGGCATGAATTAATCAAAATGTCTTCTAGTGATCTTGTTAAATCTGTAAAAAAATAGTATGAGTTAATGAATTTATCGAAATATCTACTAGTGATATTGTTATATTTGCAGAGAAGTGGCATGAATTAATCAAAACGTCTTCTAGTGATCTTGTTATATTTGCAGAGAAATGTCATGAGTTAATCAAAATGTCTTCTAGTGGTATTGTTATATTTGCAGAGGAATGGCGTGAATTATTCAAAATACCTTCTTGTGATATTGTTATATTTGCAGAGAAATGGTATGAGTTAATGAATTAATCAAAATGTCTTCTAGTGATCTTGTTATACTTGCAGAGAAATGTCATGAGCTAATCAAAATGTCTTCTAGTGGTATTGTTATATTTGTAGAGGGATGGCGTGAATTAATCGAAACAACTTCTAGTGATATTGTTATATTTGCAGAGAAATGTCATTAATTAATCAAAATGTCTCCTAGTGGTCTTGTTATATTGGTAAACAAATGGTATGAGTTAGTGAATTTATCAAAATATCTTCTAGTGATCTTGTTATATCTGTAGAGAAATGATGTGAGTAGCGAAGAATAAAAATACCTTCTAGTGATATTGTTATATTTGCAGAGAAATGTGTGAGTTAATGAATTAATCAGAATACCTTCTAGTGATCTTGTTATATTTGCAGAGAAGTGGCATGAATTAATCAAAATGTCTTCTGGTGATCTTGTTATATTTGCAGAGAAATGTCATGAGTTAATCAAAATACTTCTAGTGTATTGTTATATTTGCAAAGAAATGGTATGAGTTAATGAATTAATCAAAATGTCTTCTAGTGATATTGTTATATTTGCAGAGAAATGCATGAGTTAATCAAAATCTCTTCTAGTGGAATTGTTATATTTGCAGAGAAATGTCATGAATTAATCAAAATATCTTCTAGTAATCTTGTTTTATTTGCAGAGAAATGGCATGGATCAATCAAAATGTCTTTAGTGATATTGTTTAATCTGTAAAAAAATAGTATGAGTTAATGAATATATCGAAATATCTACTAGTGATATTGTTATATTTGCAGAGAAGTGGCATGAATTAATCAAAATGACTTCTAGTGATATTGTTATATCTGCAGAGAAATGATATGAGTTAATGAATTAATCAAATATCTTCTAGTGATCATGTTATATTTGCAGAGAAATGTCATGAGTTAATCAAAATGTCTCTAGTGGTATTGTTATATTTGCAGAGGAATGGCGCGAATTATTCAAAATGTCTTCTAGTGATATTGTTTAATCTGTAAAAATATAGTATGAGTTAATGAATATATCCGAAATATCTTCTAGTGATATTGTTATATCTGCAGAGAAATGATGTGAGTTAGCGAAGAAATAAAAATACCTTCTAGTGATATTGTATATTTGCAGAGAAATGTCATGAGTTAATCAAAATCTCTTCTAGTGGAATTGTTATAATTGCAGAGAAATGTCATGAATTAATCAAAATGTCTTCTAGTGATATTGTTATATCTGCAGAGAAATGATATGAGTTAATGAATTAATCAAATATCTTCTAGTGATCTGTTATATTTGCAGAGAAATGTCATGAGTTAATCAAAATGTCTTCTAGTGATATTGTTATATTTGCAGAGAAATGGGCGTGAATTAATCACAATGTCTTCTAGTGATATTGTTATATCTGTAGAGAAATGGTATGAGTTAATGAAGTCATCAAAACGTCTTCTCGTGATATTGTTATATCTGTAGAGAAGGGGAATGAATTAATCAAAATGTCTTCTAGTGATAATGTTATATCTGTAGAGATATGGTATGAGTTAATAAAGAAACCAAAACGTCTCGTAATGATATTGTTATATTGGTAGAGAAATGGTATGAGTTAATGAAGTAATCAAAACGTCTTCTAGTGATATTGTTATATCTGCAGAGAAATGGTATGAGTTAATGAAGTAATCAAAACGTCTTCTAGTGATATTGTTATATCTGTAGAGAAGGGGAATGAATTAATCAAAACGTCTTCTAGTGATAATGTCATATCTGTAGAGAAATGGTATGAGTTAATGAAGTAATCAAAACGTCTTCTAGTGACATTGTTATATTTGCAGTGAAATGGCATGAATTACTGAAGTAATCAAAATATCTTCCAGTGATATTGTAATATATGCAGAGAAGGGGATTGAATTAATCAAAATGTCTTCTAGTGATATTGTTATATTTGCAGAATTATGGCATGAATTAATCAAATGTCTTCTAGTGATCTTGTTATATTTGCTGAATTATGGATGAAATAATTAAGAATGTCTTCTTGTGATCTTGTTATATTGGTAAAGAAATGGTAGGAGTTAATGAGTTATTCAAAATGTCTTCTAGTGAAATTTTATATCTGCAGAGTATTGGTATGAGTTAATGAATAAATCAAAATCTCTTCTAGTGATATTGCTATATCAGTAGAGAAGTGGCATGATTTAATCGAAATATCTTCTAGTGATATTGTTATATTTGCAGAATTATGGAATGAAATAATCTAAATGCCTTCTAGTGATATTGTTATATTTGCAGAGAAGTGGCATTAATTAATCAATATGTCTTCTAGTGATCTTGTTATATTGGTTAATAAACGGTATGAGTTAATGAAATATTCAAAATCTCTTCTAGTGATATTGTTATATCAGTTGAGAAGTGGCATGAATTAATCAAAATGTCTTCTAATTATATTGTTATATCTATAGGGAAATGATGTGAGTTAATGAATTAATCAAAATGTCTTCAAATGATTTTGTTGCATTTGCAGAGAACTGGTATGAGTTAATGAAGAAATCAAAACGCCTTCTAGTGACATTATTTATCTGTGGAGATATGGTATGAGATAATGAAGTAATCAATATGTTTTCCAATTATATGTTATATCTGTAGAGAAATGATGTGAGTTAATGAAGTAATCAAAATGTCTTCTAGTGATATTGTTATATTTGCAGAATTATGGCATGAATTAATCAAAATGTCTTCTAGTGATCTTGTTATATTGGTAAAGAAATGGTATGAGTTAATGAATTAAGCAAGATGTCTTCTAGTGATATTGTTATATCTGTAGAGAAATGGTGTGAGTTAATGAATTAATCAAGATGTCTTCTAGTGATATTGTTATATCTGTAGAGAAATGGTATGAGTTAATGAATAAAAAATGCCTTCCTGTGATATTGTTATGTTTGCAGAGAAGTGGCATTAATTAATCGAAATATCTTCTAGTGATATTGTTATATCTGCAGAGTATTGGAATGAGTTAATGAATTAATCAAAATGTCTTCTAGTGATATTGTTATATTGCGGAATTATGGCACGAATTAATCAAAATATCTTCAGGTGATATTGTTATATTTGCAGAATTATGGCATGAATTAATCAAAATGTCTTCTAGTGATATTGTTATATCTGTAGAGAAATGGTATGAGTTAATGAATTAATCAAAATGTCTTCTAGTGATCTTGTTATATTTGCCGAGAGTGGCATAAATAAATCGATATGACTTCTAGTGATATTGTTATATTTGCAGAATTATGGCATGAAATAATCAAAATATCTTCTTGTGATATTGTTATATTTGCAGAATTATGGCATGAAATAATCAAAATGCCTTCTAGTGATATTGCTATATTTGCAGAGAAATGGCGTGAATTAATCAAAATATCTTCTAGTGATATTGCTATATTTGCAGAGAAATGGCATGAATTAATCAAAATATCTTCTAGTGATATTGTTATATTTGCAGAGAAGTGGCATGAATTAATCAAAATATCTTCTAGTGATATTGCTATATTTGCAGAGAAATGGCGTGAATTAATCACAATGTCTTCTAGTGATATTCTTTATCTGTAGAGAAATGGTACGAGTTAATGAATTAATCAAATATCTCCTGGTGATCTTGTTATATTGGTAAAGAAATGGTATGAGTTAGTGAATAATCAAAATATCTTCTAGTGATCTTGTTATATTTGCAGAGAAGTGGCATGAATTAATCAAAAATCTTCTAGTGATCTTGTTATATTTGCAGAGAAGTGGCATGAATTAATCAAAATGTCTCCTAGTGGTCTTGTAATATTTGCAGAGAAATGGTATGAGTTAATGAATTAATCAAAATGTCTTCTAGTGATATTGTTATATCTGTTGAGGAATAATATGAGTTATTGAATTAATCAAAATTTCTTCTAGTGATCTTGTTATGATTGCAGAGAAATGCCATGAGTTAATCAAAATGTCTTCTAGTGATATTGTTTAATCTGTAAAAAAATAGTATGAGTTAATGAATTTATCGAAATATCTACTAGTGATATTGTTATATTTGCAGAGAAGTGGCATGAATTAATCGAAACAACTTCTAGTGATATTGTTATATTTGCAGAGAAATGTCATGAATTAATCAAAATGACTTCTAGTGATATTGTTATATCTGCAGAGAAATGATATGAGTTAATGAATTAATCAAAATATCTCCTAGTGATCTTGTTATATGGTAAAGAAATGGTATGAGTTAGTGAATTAATCATAATATCTTCTAGTGATCTTGTTATATTTGCAGAGAAATGTCATGAGTTAATCAAAATGTCTTCTTGTGGTATTGATATATTTGCAGAGGAATGGCGCGAATTATTCAAAATGTCTTCTAGTGATATTGTTTAATCTGTAAAAATATAGTATGAGTTAATGAATATATCGAAATATCTTCTAGTGATATTGTTATATCTGCAGAGAAATGATATGAGTTAATGAATTAATCAAAATGTCTTCTGGTGATCTTGTTATATTTGCAGAGAAATGTCATGAGTTAATCAAAATGTCTTCTAGTGATATTGTTATATTTGCAGAGAAGTGGCATGAATTAATCAAAATGTCTTCTAGTGATCTTGTTAAATCTGTAAAAAATAGTATGAGTTAATGAATTTATCGAAATATCTACTAGTGATATTGTTATATTTGCAGAGAAGTGGCATGAATTAATCAAAACGTCTTCTAGTGATCTTGTTATATTTGCAGAGAAATGTCATGAGTTAATCAAAATGTCTTCTAGTGTATTGTTATATTTGCAGAGGAATGGCGTGAATTATTCAAAATACCTTCTTGTGATATTGTTATATTTGCAGAGAAATGGTATGAGTTAATGAATTAATCAAAATGTCTTCTAGTGATCTTGTTATACTTGCAGAGAAATGTCATGAGCTAATCAAAATGTCTTCTAGTGGTATTGTTATATTTGTAGAGGGATGGCGTGAATTAATCGAAACAACTTCTAGTGATATTGTTATATTTGCAGAGAAATGTCATTAATTAATCAAAATGTCTCCTAGTGGTCTTGTTATATTGGTAAACAAATGGTATGAGTTAGTGAATTTATCAAATATCTTCTAGTGATCTTGTTATATCTGTAGAGAAATGATGTGAGTTAGCGAAGAAATAAAAATACCTTCTAGTGATATTGTTATATTTGCAGAGAAATGGTGTGAGTTAATGAATTAATCAGAATACCTTCTTGTGATATTGTTATATTTGCAGAGAAATGTCATGAGTTAATCAAAATCTCTTCTAGTGGAATTGTTATATTTGCAGAGAAGTGGCATGAATGTATCGAAATATCTTCTAGTGATCTTGTTATATTTGCAGAGAAGTGGCATGAATTAATCAAAATGTCTTCTGGTGATCTTGTTATATTTGCAGAGAAATGTCATGAGTTAATCAAATGTCTTCTAGTGGTATTGTTATATTTGCAAAGAAATGGTATGAGTTAATGAATTAATCAAAATGTCTTCTAGTGATATTGTTATATTTGCAGAGAAATGTCATGAGTTAATCAAAATCTCTTCTAGTGGAATTGTTATATTTGCAGAGAAATGTCATGAATTAATCAAAATGTCTTCTAGTGATATTGTTATATCTGCAGAGAAATGGTATGAGTAAATGAAGTATTCAAATATCTTCTAGTAATCTTGTTTTATTTGCAGAGAAATGGCATGGATCAATCAAAATGTCTTTTAGTGATATTGTTTAATCTGTAAAAAATAGTATGAGTTAATGAATATATCGAAATATCTACTAGTGATATTGTCATATTTGCAGAGAAGTGGCATGAATTAATCAAAATGACTTCTAGTGATATTGTTATATCTGCAGAGAAATGATATGAGTTAATGAATTAATCAAAATATCTTCTAGTGATCATGTTATATTTGCAGAGAAATGTCATGAGTTAATCAAAATGTCTTCTAGTGGTATTGTTATATTTTGCAGAGGAATGGCGCGAATTATTCAAAATGTCTTCTAGTGATATTGTTTAATCTGTAAAAATATAGTATGAGTTAATGAATATATCGAAATATCTTCTAGTGATATTGTTATATCTGCAGAGAAATGATGTGAGTTAGCGAAGAAATAAAAATACCTTCTAGTGATATTGTTATATTTGCAGAGAAATGTCATGAGTTAATCAAAATCTCTTCTAGTGGAATTGTTATATTTGCAGAGAAATGTCATGAATTAATCAAAATGTCTTCTAGTGATATTGTTATATCTGCAGAGAAATGATATGAGTTAATGAATTAATTCAAAATATCTTCTAGTGATTGTTATATCTGTAGAGAAATGATGTGAGTTAATGAAATAATCAAAACATCATCTAGCGATATTGTTATATCTGTAGAGAAATGATGTGAGTTAATGAATTAATCAAAATGTCTTTCTAATTATATTGTTATATCTGTAGGGAAATGATGTGAGTTAATGAATTAATCAAAATGTCTTCAAATGATATTGTTATATTTGCAGAATTATGGCATGAAATAATCAAAATGTCTTCTAGTGATCTTGTATATTGGTAAAGAAATGGTATGAGTTAATGAATTAAGCAAGATGTCTTCTAGTGATATTGTTATATCTGTAGAGAAATGGTGTGAGTTAATGAATTAATCAAGATGTCTTCTAGTGATATTGTTATATCTGTTAGAGAAATGGTATGAGATAATGAATAAAAAATGCCTTCCTGTGATATTGTTATGTTTGCAGAGAAGTGGCATTAATTAATCGAAATATCTTCTAGTGATATTGTTATATCTGCAGAGTATTGGTATGAGTTAATGAATTAATCAAAATCTCTTCTAGTGATATTGTTATATCAGTAGAGAAGTGGCATGAATTAATCAAAATGTCTTCTAGTGATCCTGTTATATTGGTTAATAAACGGTATGAGTTAATGAAATATTCAAAATCTCTTCTAGTGATATTGTTATATCTGTAGAGGAATGGTAAGGGTTAATGAATTATTCAAAATGTCTTCTAATTATATTGTTATATCTGTAGAGAAATGATGTGAGTTAATGAAGTAATCAAAATGCCTTCTAGTGATATTGTTATATCTGTAGAGAAATGGTATGAGTTAATGAATAAAAAATGCCTTCCTGTGATATTGTTATGTTTGCAGAGAAGTGGCATTAATTAATCGAAATATCTTCTAGTGATATTGTTATATCTGTAGAGAAATGGTAGGGTTAATGAATTAATCAAAATGTCTTCTAATTATATTGTTATATCTGTAAAGAAATGATATGAGTTAATGAATTAATCAAAATGTCTTCTAATGATATTGTTATATCTGTAGAGAAATGGTAAGGGTTTATGAATTAATCAAAATGTCTTCTAATGATATTGTTATATCTGTAGAGAAATGATGTGAGTTAATGAATTAATCAAAATGTCTTCTAATGATATTGTTATATCTGTAGAGAAATGGTAAAGGTTTATGAATTAATCAAAATGTCTTCTAATGATATTGTTATATCTGTAGAGAAATGATGTGAGTTAATGAATTAATCAAAATGTCTTCCAATTATATTGTTATATCTGTAGAGAAATGATGTGGGTTAATGAAGTAATCAAAATGTCATCAAATGATATTGTTGCATTTGCAGAGAAGTGGCATGAAATAATCAAAATATCTTCTAATGATATTGTTATATCTGTAGAGAAATGGTAAGGGTTAATGAATTAATCAAAATATCTTCTAATGATCTTGTTATAATGGTAGAAAAATGATGTGAGTTAATAAATTAATCAAAATGTCTTCTAATGATATTGTTATATCTGCAGAGAAATGGTATGAGTTAATGAATTAATCAAAATGTCTGCTAATTATATTGTTATATCTGTAGGGAAATGATGTGAGTTAATGAATTAATCAAAATGCCTTCTAGTGATATTGTTATATCTGTACAGAAATGATGAGTTAATGAATTAATCAAAATGTCTCTAATGATATCGTTATATCTGTGGAGAAATGGTAAGGGTTAATGAATTAATCAGAATATTTTCCAGTGATATTGTTATATCTGTAGAGAAATGATGTGAGTTAATGAAGTAATCAAAATGCCTTCTAGTGATATTGTTATATCTGTAGAGAAATGGTATGAGTTAATGAAATAATCAAAATGCCTTCTAATAATATTGTTGCATTTGCAGAGAAGTGGCATGAAATAATCAAAATGTCTTCTAATGATATTGTTATATCTGCAGAGAAATGGTATGAGTTAATGAACAATATAACTAGAAGATGTTTTGATTAATTCATTAACTCATACCATTTCTCTGCAGATATAACAATACCATTAGAAGACATTTTAATTATTTCATTAACTCATACCATTTCACTACAGATATGACAATATCAATAGAAGACATTTTGATTAATTCATTTACCCTTACCATTTCTCTACAGTTATAATAATATCATTAGAAGACATTTTGATTATTTCATGCCACTTCTCTACAAAAGCAGCAATATAATTAGAAGACATTTTGATTAATTCATTAACTCACATCATTTCGAAAATAAGTTTGAAGAAAATTGTTTTGAATGAAATACATTTCGGTCAAGATATTTAGTCAAGAAATACATTTTGCGTCTATTAGCCTGTCATAGCTGGATTCTTTTTTCTTCTTTTACTTCAAACAATAAAAATAATTTTCCAATATGGCTGTTCTGTTTAATACTTATCATTTAATGAACATATTTAATGTTAACACTATTTTTTAGCATTCAACTTAGTAAACATGAAATACAACAAGACATTAAGCCATAATCCCAATTGTCTAGGCCTAGACAATTTGTCCATGTGAAAAATGCATGATAAAAAGATTTCAAGAATAGATTAAAATGAATGGAAATATATTCAGGAAATTATTTGAACTAAATTACTTTAAGTCCATATTATTCTATTTCAATACTCTTTTGCATTAATTTTTTTTCCTTATTTTCCAACATTTTCTAATCTATTTTCCAACATCCTAATGATCTATTTTCTTCGTTTTAATTGCATCTTCCAGTCTTAGATTTTGACGAATTCATTATTTTCCTTCTTTTCGCTAAATTTCAAATCTCTAAAGAATAGTTTTAATTCATTTCTTCAAATTTCTATCTTAATTCTCGATAAAAGTTTGTATTTTTTTAGTAGATATCAATCGATATTTTCCATTATGAGTGTCATCAATTTGTCACATCAATAATGCATCGTCATAGAAGACTATATCTCTTTGCTAATATCTGACATTGGCTAATATTTTGTGTTGAATAGGTGAGAAATTAATTAAATATTTTTCATCTACAGGCATTTTTCAATTGCTTCACAAAGTGAAATGTGCTGGATAAGCTTGAAAATTCGCCTTTCTCCTTAAAATGTTAAAATAGATTATATGATTGAAAGATTGACAAAGACAGTAAAATGATTTTTACATTCAACGCCCAATTTTTTTTTTTTTTTTCAATTTTAAATGCTTAATAATTAAATCCTGTTGCAAACAGACTATAAATTAGCTGATGCTAAAACTCATCAAACGCTATTTTTAAAACTTTTTCTTCGTGCTTCTCAAAAATCGTGGCTCTAAAGTGAACGAATTACTGACGGTGGTCAGTTTGTCCTAAATTAAAAAATTGTTTTACGAAATTTGTATCTGTTTTCATCATAGTGCAAAATCTTAGTTGATGATAATCTTTCATCCTGAAGATATGACCTGTCTATTACCAACTATAGCATCTCTACCTGATAGATGAGCCATAATTTAGATCCGTAAATAAGAATAGATATTACGAAAATTCTGTAGACTTTTTAATTTTATTTTTTTCAGTGTTTTTTCAGCTATTTGATGTCCCATAAATTTTATGGAATTTCCCGCATGTTTTATATGTCTTTGCTAGCCTATTGTTGATACTTTCTGTTGGTCTTCGCTTCGATGTTGCACTAATGTAAGCTTTGATACTGTGATATGAGGATGATATGATATGAGTGATCATACAGTACTTCGTAGATTCCTCTGTAATTGCCAACATTTGCATATAATTGAATTATAAATTCTAAGTATTCTGTGAAGGACTGCTGGATGTTAATTTTAATGAGTTGTCAAGGAATCTGTGTATTTAGTCGCATACTGTATAAACTTCTTCTTGAACTCTTTTAAGTTTGGTCTAAAAATGAGAGCTAAACGTACATTGATCTGTTTGACATTCTGCATTAGGCGTCATTCGTCATGAATATATCTTTGGGCACTAAGATGAAATCGAGGGTGCATTTAGGCCATTTTTAGACTATTTTTCTACTGAAAAGTTGTGCTGAGATACTTTAACAAGAGATGTCCTTTGTCATAGCACTTCACAATACTCATTTCTTTTTTCTTTGACAAATAGTCAGTGCTTCGACTAATTCTAGGTTCAGAGTTCTTTTCTACTAGCATTGAACTATGACTTTATTCCTTACAGGAACTTTTCACATCACAAATGTGAACATCGATGTAGAATTTGGTTTCTTTTTTTTTTTTTTCTTCTGTGTGATTAAAGTTGAATTTAACGTCTTTGTTTTGAAAAAAAAAGACAATATTTTGCTAAAACAGAGTAATAATGCGATCGGTGTAGCTCGATAGGAATAATTGTTTACGGTAACTGTTTACGGCTAGTCGGCAATTAATAAATTTGGAAGTTTTCTTAATCATGAAGTCAAATGTACAGTGGGAATGTTCTGCTTTCAATTTAGCTAGAAGAGTTTGTCCTCTGTGACTATCTTTGTTAGGTAGACGAATTTCACTAAGGGTACAATGTCGTATATTAAATCATAAAAAATCGTAAACAATTATTAAGAATGATTTTAATGTTTCAATTTGCAATGATTAGTCTGCAAACATTTTAAAAGCAAGTTTACGTCTTTGTTCTTTTTTCTTTTGTTTTAATTCAACTGCAACAAGAAATGTCCGATTGACGGATTAATGAGCTCTATTTATCCGGATTTCCCTAACGTTAACAAATCCAGTGCTTTGTCTGAACTTTTAGTTCGGATCTTTGGCTTGGCGATCCTGCCGAAACATACGCCACACTGAAATCTTTTGCATCTGATAATTTATTATCGGCTTGATCAAATCGAATGAGAAACTTCTACAATTGTATTACCTTCTACAAAAGTAAACAAATATTGTTTATTACTTACTGAAAGTAATGAAATTGGAAAATTTTTATAGAAAAGGAATGCAAAAGTAATATTATTCTGCGACAATTAGCATGAAAAATAGTCATTCATCACCTTCCACTTAATTTAATAGCTCCTTAAGTGCTACAAGTTAATTTATCACTTTTATCACATATATTTAATACGTCATTCTATTCTATTAAGAGGAAACTTTTTTTAACCTTTCATACAAATTTATGTTCAAAATTAAATGATAGCTTCTATAACAAATTAAAGGTAATATCGTTAGTGAAATCAATGTATGTATTAGCAAAAGCTTAACTTTTCTCACAATTACTTTTTGCAATGCATTAAAAAATGTTTGAGGTTAATCGATGATATTTGATTTAATATAATTTAATTTTTTTTTTTTTTGATGTTTATTTTTATAATTAAGAAATGGTAAATTATCCTGAATGCATGATTGCATGATGCAATCCTTAAGCATGCATGCATATCAGTAACATATAAAAAATTTTTTAGTAAATTGCAAGCATTACAGGTATTAGAGATGTAATAATAATAGAAACAGTATTGTCACATCATTTCATTTCAGGTGGCCTTCATCTTGAATTCCATTTTGCTATCACTCAAAATAGATCCCAGTATATTTTTTGTTATCATTTCTTTCTGCAAATTAGCATTTACAGTTTCACTGATATAATAGAAAGATTATAATGCAAATTATGTTAAAGCAAACAGTGAAAAACAAATTTAAAATCCAAAAATTTCAGCTTTTTCTTTTTGTAAACTAAAATTTGAAAGATTTATTCATTCAATTTGTTTTTCTTTTTGAAATGAAAAGAATGAAACTTAACAAAGCAAAAGCAAAGCTTGCATATAAGAAACAACATCTATGATGGTAATGACATCAGTTTAACTTTTAAATAAAGTACTATTTAAATGTGTTCCTTCAAAATTTCTTTCAGAAATCCTTTGTTCCTTATTGAAAAAATTTTCAAATGTTGATAAAGTGCGCCTTGTTAACTTCTCTCGAAAAACTCTCGAAAAATCTTTATGTTTATTTATTAGCTTTTCGCTGATTCTTACAAGCTATACCTTTCTATTCGAATCAACATTTTTCATTTTTTTCATTTTTAAGTTTAAAAGTGTAAAAAAATTTTTTTCTACATTCCAAAAAAAATTTTACTAAATGATAAATAACTCTAAAATAATAAAACTTACTTCAATCAAATAATACCTTCTTTCGTCAGTTTCAATTTTCAGGAATGCAACAACAATTTTGACTTAGATTAAATAATTGTACATTTAGACAAACAGAAATGAACTGATAAGATGCGGAAGCGTAATGAAAAGATGAAGCCGGAATAAGTTATTTGTAGTGAAATTTTACTATACACATATTAATTACATGATTTCTCATTTATTTTTTATAGAAATATTTCGAAAAAAAAAAAATGCAATGCAAATAGTTTATTGCAATGCAAATAGATAGGCTAACGATCTAAATAATACTTATTACTTAGCTGACTAATAATTTAAGCAATATCACCTGATATGATTAACCTATTAATCAGTTTTCTTATCTTAATATTTCTTTAGCAATGTTCGTTGTGATTATAAATTAAATCATCCATCAAAGTGCATTATTAAAAGAAAATCTTTTCTTAAAAAAATTTCTTAAGTGCTAATATCTGTATGCAAAGCCCTATTAAACTAAGGTTCGATATATTAAAGATTGTTTACATTATGTTCAATCATTTCAAATATATTTCCATCAAACTAACTTGATGATTTCTTTTATCCAACCTGATATCACCGATATGTCACGAATTTGTCCTATTACAATAAAATATATATTACAATAAAATATCTTAATAGTTTTTAATGATTTGTAACATTTCAATCACAGCGCAAGAAAGATGTTGTTTATGTGTATAAAATCAATTTGATTACAAAGTTTTAATTTTAAAATATAGAAATTCAAAAAAAAATGAAATTTGATAGTTTAATAAATAATATATGTTATTAAAACTTCTAAATCTCTTAGTTTGAAAAGTTTTTATATTTGAATGTGTGCCTAAATCAAAAAATAGAAGAAATAGAAGAAATTTCAACACGTAGAAATTGTATCTTTTTATATTTTGGTATTCAAATTTATCAGATAATCAGAAACTTTGATAGAAAAATTTAATTCTAGTCAAGCAGATATAAATGAGTAAAATAAAATAATACAAAAGGAATACAAAATGCAAATTAAAAAAAGGAAAAAATTTAATTAGAAATCGATAAAAAATTTTTGAACTAATTGCGTGCCAAAACATTGAAGCAATTTATTTCTTTATTAAAATTTACAAGTTTGTTATTAAATAATTTAGAAGTCAACATTGCTTCATATCCATTCACAGAAAATTTTGAAAAAGATTTACCTGTAGAATAGTCTATAGAATAGAATCTTTTGTGTAATTTTGAAAACAAAATTTCATATTTATTAAGTGAATCATTTTTAATTTAACCATTTATAAGACAAAACCTGATCAGGTTTCAATAATTTATTTTCAGCTTTGCATAACAAATTTAAAATTCCATCTTCTCCTAAATTCTTTTTTCCCTCCCTTGTCACTTCATTAATTTCAATAATAATATAACTATCCATCATTTTGTACATTAATTGATCAACTAGCATGTTTCATCGTCCAAAGTGATATTTTCAGAATTTAAATGAAACCTGAAATGTTCTCGATAACTAACTTATCAGTCATTTCTCTACTTATTACAATTCAACTTCTGCTCATCTTCCATCATATTTATGTCTGTGAGTTTTGCAAAATTTTATCACTGGTAATTTCGGTATCATTTGGTACCTTTCTGAAAGTAGAAATTATTCTCACAATTATTTTTTGATAATATTTTTCACCAGCAGCTTTTACATTTTTTAGTAGGAGATGGTGAAGTAACTACGGTAACAGCACATGATGGACTAACTACAGAAACTCAACCGGATGGGTTAACAGCAGGAACTCAACCGGATGGACTAACGGCGGTAACTGAACAGGGTGCAGGAACTGATGAATCTATGCGTTTACTGCCTCTCATTCAAGAACATTCACCATCGAAAAAGATTGTGATGCAGCAATAACTGATCCGGCAGTAGCAACCGAATTAACTTCAGTAAATGAATTTCTATTACTGTTTTGCATAATCTTCAAATTTTGCTTTTATTTTTTTTATAGCAATTTATAAATTTATCTAACATTTGATGAATTTTAGATTTTCTTTTTAATTGATATATCTGCAAGATATTTTTATAAATTGTTTTAAAAATTACATATGTATATAAATAAAGATAACATTTTGAAATTTTTTTTTTCTATTAATAAAAAATTTGTGCAAAAATTTTTGTGCTGAAGTAATCAGGAAAATTTTTCAGAAACCATACACTGTTGATTCTGATAAAGCAGATGCAAATATTAGCAATTCATGTGAGGATATCAAACAACGTGGATTATATCCGGAAAATCCTGCAAGTGATGACGAGAAAGATTTTCCAATTGTTTTCATCCGAGTTGTTTACAGAGTAAGTTCATATGAATAATTTTTTTTTTACCGTAGAAAATAAAAATTTTCCACTAAATTTTAAAATTGTCATTACTATTTTATTTATATGTTTCCAATTTTCTTTCTTCAAATCGTCGTTTTTATTCAAATTTTCCTAAAGAATAGAAAATATACACAAAAAAAAAACAAACAAAGATTATACCATTCTTACTTTCATTTGTATTTCGAATTTAACAATTTGCAATTTAATGCACACTTACAAATAAATTATCATTGTTATCATCAAAATTTACAATGATAATTTGTACATTCGCTTAATATTTAATCAATCAAACATTTTTTTTTTTTTCTAAAAGATCGAAATATCATTTAAATAAAAAAAAAAAAGAGTTATTTTCTATTTGCCCTTGTATATGCTAACATTATTGCGAATTTGTAATGAATTTTAATTTAAATTAAAATTGATTGATAAATTAAAATAAAATTAAAAAATTTTTTAGGCCTATCACATCCAGGAATTGCTATTTAATTTGATGTATGCTCCACAGAATTTATATTGCTATGCGTTGGATAGTAAATCAAGTCCACTATTTCATGAACAAATGAGAAATTTGTCAAAATGTTTCCCAAATGTAATTTTAACTGAAAATGAATATGAAGTGGACAGTGCAGACATAATATGACTAAAAGTTATATGAAATGTTTGGAAACTGTATCAGAGAAACCTGCATGGAAATATGCTATCTTACTTCAGGTAAACAATAATTTATGACACATTTAGTAATTGCTTGAAAATTATAAAATTTAGCAAAAAAGTATTACAATTAATCTAACACACACACAAACACATATGCATGCACATGCACACACATGCAATACATGCACATACATGCATTCCATGCGCTGCTGCATAATTTATTAAAACAATTGTGCACAGTTTGAGAGAGCAATTTTTCAGCTAAAAATTCTTTTATATATATATATATATATATATATGTTTATTAAGTAAAGAAAAGAAGTCACTTCATTCAACTTAATTAATAACTTTTATTTTAATTAATAATTTTATTTTAATTAGTAATTTTATTCTAATTAAAGACATAACGAAAGATTCGCATAAAATGGAATGTATTTTTATAGAATGATGATTTCCCAATAAAAAGTAATTATGAATTGGTCAAAATATTGGATATACTTAATGGTAGTAATGCAATTAATGTTGGAAGACCATATCGTCATCGTGTACCGCAACATATCGATTGGAGTTATGCTGGTTTAAACCTTTTTAAAGGTTTGGTATAAATTTAATTTTGCAAAAATTTAAATTGAAATCTGATATTCTTCCCAAATTTTTACATTAATATTTTAAATTTTCTGCAAAAAGAAAAAAAAATAAAATACTATGGTAGTTGAATGAAATGATAATTTGATAATATTTTATCATTCCCATTGTCGTATTATGCATATAAATATAATTACAGATTCAAGCAAAAATGTTCCCGATTCACGTCTAAAACTTGCTAAAGGAAGTCCATCTGTTGCATTGTCGAGAGGTTTTGTAGAGTATGTAACGAATGAATTGAATTTAACAACACTTATTAACATTTTTGACTCGAAACCATTTGGAACTGATGAAATGATCTTCCAAAGTTTACATTCCGATGATGCTTTAGGTTAATTTTAATTTTAAACATAAAAGATTTCACAGAAAGACAGAAATTAGGGAAAAAAAGAACCATATAAGATGAAAATTATTCTTGAATTTAACAAAATATATTCAACAATGAAATGTTGCTTAGAATAAATGATCCAATTTCTAATATTAGACAAAATTTGAAATAAATAATTACTGCATTTACAGATGCTCCTGTGCTTTACAAGAAAATGCCTTGATGAACAAAGCGATTTTACCACTAGGTTAGTTCAAAAGTAATTTTAATCTAATATTTTCTACTATATCATCACAGAAATGATATCATTCAATAAAAGGAAGAATGTAATAATTTACAGATAGCATTGTTTGTAATCTCAAAATTTAATACTTTTATAATTTCTTATCCTTTTTTTTTCTCTTGTTTTATACAAAAAAAAAGTAAGTAAGTAAAGAAAAAGAATTATGAACTGATCATTAATTAGAATTAATTAATTGTAATATATAATAGATATGTATCGTGGTCCTGGTCAAATCGAACATGTAAAAGTGGCAATTATCGACATAGTGCATGCGTATTTGGTGTTGCTGATTTGAATCATTTGGAAAATATTCAGCATTTATTCGCTAATAAAATGTTATCAGAAAATGATTATGGAGCGATTGCTTGTTGGGCAATGCGTTTCTCTAAACGAATTGCAAGCAAATCAACTGTTGATTTCGAGAGTTACAAGCAAAGTCAAATTGTACGATTTAATCATGATAAAGAAATGTGGAGAAAAAATATATCAATGTTTGAGTGCTAAAAGATGAAATTAAAATGCTTATGTATTATTTTGAGGAAAAACTGAAGCAGTGATAAAATGTAAAGATAATGAATTATAAATTGCAAATGCATACTATTTAACAATTAGCACATCAATTAAACAAAACAAATGGGATATTATTGTAAGTCTTAACATCTTACTAACTAATCAATTTTGATAATGGCAAATTATAGCAAATATGAAAGAAGTTTTTAAATTGTCAGTATAAAAACTCGGTATCAACTATCAAATAAGACAAAATAGATTCAAGTATTCTTAATTAGTAATTTAAATAATCTTAACTCGATATCGACATTAAAATTTGATAGTAGCAGACACAAAGGAGTCAGAAGAAAAAAAAACATATTACAGCGATGAATAAAATATTTCTAAAAATATGAGAAGCGATGAAAATAAGGAAACCAAATGTAATGGTGACAGTATTTAATTAGAGTATTTGCAAAAGTCGATATTATAAAGAATACCTTGAATGAATGCGAAGAAAAAGAAATATATTTGTAAACATGTCCCAAACTGAAGAGTTATCGACCTTCATACAAGCAGTTCCTTTAAATAAAAAAACAAATCTTGATGCCCTAAATTCCATTGGGATTATTTGTAACTACAAAGACAAAACTTTCCTCATCTGTTAACAATTTGTTCTTGGGTGATATCACAAGAAATGATTGCTGACAACAAATTTGCGCCTCTTTTGTGCGCTAGGATTATCATGCTTTGTATCCGGTATGCATTTCATTCATCATTACTATGTTGTGTTTGAAATCGAATTTTTTATTTTGAAAATTAAAAATATAGCATAAAAAAAGGATACTATGAACAAAATAAAAGCAGCATATCATTTAGGTATATGATATAATCAAACAACATTTGGTTGAACATCAGTTCTTTACTGATTAGATCAATGACCAGAAACTCCACATGCAAATCTAAAACATTGTACATAGCTAAGTTCAGACTGCAGAAGTTTTTTGTCATCTACTCAACAAACCATTGTAGATGAGTGTTGTAGATGAGTGATATAAGGTCTCTCAAAAACAAAGCGATTAATATTTTATATAAAAAATCAGGCAAAAGTCAATAAAGTCTGATACGAGATCAGAGAATCAGAGATATGTGCAGAAGTAAACAAAATATGCATAGAAATTGAACAAGCGTCACTGGTGATATCTTTATACTCATAAAGTCTGAAATTTGAAATTCTCTCCCTTGGAAAAAGGAGTTCTGGAAAAAGTTTTCCCGTCAAACTTTAAAATGTCCACCTATTCAATGATAAAAAGATGAATAATTTACAGAGAAATATAAACAAGTCTACAAGTGTCTCTTGCCAGCAAAAATCAAAAGACACAACAAACAAACTATGAAAAATAATTCACAAGCAATGCCTGTCAATGACACTTCCTTTA
This sequence comes from Brugia malayi, assembly GCF_000002995.4. Lineage (NCBI taxonomy): Eukaryota > Metazoa > Nematoda > Chromadorea > Rhabditida > Onchocercidae > Brugia > Brugia malayi. The sequence continues at coordinate 19,108 of NW_025062289.1, forward strand.
TACTTAATCATCATCATCCATAATAACATCTAACAACATTTTTTTTATTCCAGATTCATCTGAGGCAGTCGTGGAATTTGCAAGATCGGAAATTCCATCTCTCTGTGAAGCATTTCTTAGGATCTCTAGCATGGATGGATCATTATTTTGTCCACGTCCCGCTTTTCGTTTTTTCACTTCCTCATTCCTTTGCTGCTTGTTGGCTTTCCATATTTCCACTGCTTCCTTTACCTGCAGTTATTAAAATTAAAATAATATCCTGTGAACAGTATTAAGAAAGAAGACAAATGGATAAACGCCCGGTGATGAAAGATTGTGTTGGCTCACACATTCCTTTTTTATAGGCAAACTGGTCGGAGAGAAAACAAGAAAGGTCAAACGACAATCGTATTCCTTCTTTTATTCATTTCACCAGATCTATTTCTAGCAATCAGTAAATGCCAAAGACCTAATAAATATGAACTTTAATAAATGTGAACCGGTTTCTCCAACTCTTCACATTCCAAAACTCGCACCGCATTCAATACATCCAACGCAGTAACCGTCTTGCGTTTGTTAGATACTGCACATTCTTGAGCATACGTCGCAGCATGCAAAATGAAAACTGTTGCAGCACGAGCTATCGCTATTCGTGCATCCTACAATGTCAATAATTTTGATTCTATACTTCATAAGCTGTTTATTCATTGTTAAAATGGAAAAGGCTTCAAAAAGAAAAAAAAAAAAAGAACAAAACCAACAGCACAATGAATATTGATAAGAAAAAACAACAAAAAAGTCACAAAAACTCCATTCATCCTCTAAAATACTGCAAACCTTAGAAATGATAACACCAGGGGGTAATGCATCCTTCACTAAACGACCAATCACAGTTTGTGGCAGCCGCAAATCCTCAGCTACATCTCCGTCCGCCATTTCAGCAGTAACCTCTTTTTCTTAATAAAAAAAAAAAAAAAAGGAATCAAGACATTTTATTTAGTGTGGATAAATTGTAGCACAAATTTTAGTACATATTACTCCAAGAATGTATCACCACAAAAAGAAAGAAATATAAATCAGTTTTCAATCACTAATGAGAGACTAAAGAAATCGTATCTCATTGAAGTCAGTTTATGCAATATACAAACTGCGTATGTTACGTGATTACATCTCAACAGCAATCAAAAATGCATCATTTTAAAGACATCAGTCAAATTCTCTCTTCCAAATTAAAAATCCACATAATCCCATCCACTCACCTATTTCCATCTTCCCAAGTTGAATTCACTCAAAAAACTTTTCAAAAAAAACTTCCTATGCCGAATTTTAAGAATGTTAAAATTCGTAATATTAAAGTTCGCGCTTCCATTTGAAAAAATTATCCCACACTTTTTTTATCTTCTTTTTATGTGTGTGTGTGTTTTTCTGGCTTGTCTGTTATTGGATAATTTATCGTAATAATTTCAAAATGAAATTTCTATGATATATTTTTTTCTTCATATGGAATATTTTGAAAAAAATGAATAATTCGTTAGAAGATATTTTAATAGTTTATTTCCATTTTAATTGAACATTTAAATGATCACAAAGTAAAAATCAAAAGTTTTTACTATCATTTTGTGGACTATTCATTATACTAAACCATATGAATAAAAATTTAAAAAAAGAAAAAGGAAAACAGAAAAATTATTCTTCTTAAAAAAAAGTGGATTACTGAAGATTATTCGTAAAACCGGATTTCATCAATTTAAAAATTGTGCAGTGAAAGCGATAGTTCTTTCCTCTTTTTTCGTCCATTTTCTTTTCATTTAAAATTTTTTGGTGTAATAAAAGAATTCTTTCTGAAAAATGTGGAAACACGATACAGAGATCAAAGGTGAAATGAGATGCATAAGATATCACTCTCGAATGTTTTACAATATCAAACAAGTTTTCTTCGCAAATCTTACAGTGTAAAAATCATCTCAATCAATTTCTGATTAAAAATTTTTGAATTTAGTAAAGCAATTCTAAAAATACAGCTCAGAAAAAAAAATAAAACTAAAAAGATGAAGAATTCATTTGAAAATAATTGCAGATGTGTAACATCTGCAATTAATAATAAATTAATAATTTCTTAACTAAAGAAATTAATAATAATTTCTTTAATTTAAATTTGGGACGAAAATGAGCTAATAAATGTTATATGCATATAATAATGATAACTATTCAATTTTTTCATAAAACTAAAATTTAAACTCTCAAATTAGTCATCAAAGATCATTTAGTTAAGGTATAAGTAATAACAAAAATATTAGAGGTATGCTTGGAGATAATTCTGTCATACTGTGTTTTTTTTTTTCCTTTTTTTTTCATTTTGAAATTTATTCATAGCGTTAAATTTGAGTAGTTTAGTAAAAAGTTTCTTTTTGTGCTCTCCCATATCTATCATTTGTTACTTTTATAAATTCTTAAATTGTGACTCTTCTAAAGTTGCAAAGATTATTTTTAAGAATGGAAAATAGTTTATATTATTTTTTTTGTCTTTTTTGCTGCAAAAAAAAAAAAAAAAGAATGTTGGAAATCAGGATTGACCTTAGATAGATAAAAGTAAAATTAATTTAATAATTCCAACCCATTCATTTTAATTTGAAAGCTACCAATTTTCCGTTGCGTTTAATTTCAAACAAATAATTGAGGACGATCGAAGAAATTCTTGTTAACGATATTTGTATTTTATTCAATTTATTTATTTACAAGTGAAATATGATTGTAAAATTGTTTCCGACAATTCAGAATGATAAAACTTTGATAATGTTCATTTTTAATTATTTATTCAAATCAAATAAAAATTTTCATTGTCAAAAATTGCTTCACACTAATTTTTTTGTCTTTCTTACAATGGCTTTCTTTTTTTTTCTTTTTTTTTTCATCATGCAACATTGACTTAATTTTCAAGTCTTATAACCGGTTTAAAAAAAAGAGAAAAGGAAAAGAAGCAACAAAGGAAATTTTGAATTTATTCTCTGATAATAATATAAAGGTGTACCATTTGTCCATACATGAATCAGTTAAAAAAATTTTTTTTTCTTTTTTTAAATTTCTTCCTTTTTGATACATATAATGGAGTGATAATAGCATAGCAATTAGTGTTAATTAATAATAATATTAATTAATTTTTCTTATTAAAAATTAAAAACATCGTTCATAATGTTATGGAAATAAGACTTACAATACTAATTTCAAGTTTAAATCAAAAAAAAAAATCCTTTTTTTTTATTATCATTAACATTTCAATTATTCAAAAGTTACTTTATCCTTTACAGAATTCAATTGCTTTATTCGATTGAATTTTCAAATAAGAAAAAAGAAAAAAAAAAGGGAAAGACATTTTTCAAACAATGACAATTAATGATGATAATGAATGAAAAGACGGATATTATTGGTCAGTGTAAGGACAGAAATGAGGTGGAGTTGATGGTGAATCGAAATATATGATTAAACCGGTTACAATTGCTATTCAAAAGAGCCCATCGTTTCATTCTTTCTGGTTGTATTAAATTAACCAATCTGATCTCATCTAATCTAGTTCCTGGTTAACTTTTCATCTATTTCAATCTGGTTCTGTTAAACTTTTTAGCTATTTACTAATCTAATTCTCGAAAATATTTGTTCAAGACTTAAACCATTCATCTAAATATTTACTTCAAACTATCTATATTCAAGCTATCAATATTTCTAATCATATTCATTATGATATTACAAATTTCTATTCAAACAATCTATCATCAAGTATATTGTTGCAGTTATCTGAATTAAACTATTATATTATCTGAATTAAACTATTATTGAGAGAGAGAATTATCACTAAAATTTATTTATTTATTTACATCATTTCCATCATTCATATATTTGCTCAAAATAATGTGTGAATAGGAAAAGTGCTTCTTCTAACAAATGTATTCAGTGGTGACAATTATTGTACTTCTAACAGGACAAACAAATGGTCAATACGGTGAAATAGCATCACTAATTGGTGATTCTCTTACACCAGGACTTTTCGGCAGTGCAGCTAGCGGTTTAGCTGGAGCTGCTTCAGGTTTTCTCGGCAAAATTGGAACATGTTTGTTTTATTTCTCACAATAATGAAAATGTTTCATCTTGTTAGATAAATTTCACTTCAACAAAATATCTCAAAGATGAATTCGAGCATTATTTTTTTGACTAGTAATAGTTTATAAAATTATTTTTTACTTACCAATGAATGTAGTAAATTTGTCATAAAATTTTTGACATATTTAATTGATATTTAAAAGAGTACTCTTAAATTGTTATGCATAATTTAGGTTAAATATGATTTATTTTGTTTTGATACGAATGATTATCTTAGAGTAATAATCATGATAAACACATAAAACAGAAATAATCTGTTACAATGTTCGTTTCTTCCTTTTTTTTCAGTGTATCAAATTGCTCAAGGTGCATTACAATTAACAGGTACCGATGTTGGTATCCTGAATCAGGCTGCAGAAGGAAAATGGTTTAATAAAGTTGTTGAAGAAGCTAGAAATGTAAGTTCATTTCTAATTTTCTCATTTTGTAAAAAGGGTGCAAGAAATGAAAAAGTATTTCACAGTAACTGTAAATACTACTAATTAGCAAAAAAATATTTCTTTGATTTATTGAATTTTTAAAAAATTTGCATAAAAATGTCAGTGAGACTAAAAATGAAATTTTTAAATTAAAATTGAAATGTAAAAAGTCCAAAATTAGCAAAAAAGAAAAGCATTTAAACACAATTTTGCATAATAATAAAATATGAAAATAGGAAAAAGTCAAAGAAAAAAACAATTTTTTTTTGATTTTTTTTTTTAATTTTTGGTTGACCTTTTAAATTAAGATACTTTGAACATCCATTAATTAATTCTTAAAGAGAGCTCTTTCATATTCAGGTATATTTACTTAAAATAAAGAAGAAATAAATGTCATCCATTATATTTTGCATTCATGTATACCAAAAAGTTATGATAAAGTTAATTTATACCAGTGAGTATGCTAATGTATAACGATAAGTAAAGTCTAACCTTATCATGTCCTCTCTTTTAAAGTTTTATTGTTTTTTTCTCGTAATAATCAAAAATTTTATACAGTGTTTTCCTCTCTAACAGTAGCTGCTACAATTTCAATCAATAATTTTCCACTGAAATAATTTGAAAATTATTCAGAAAATTTTTTTAAAATACATTTTATTTCAATTTCCGACTTTAAAAAAGGTGCCATTAAATGTATGAAAGTGGCGGAAAACTATAATCCGTCTTTCATGTCGTAGAATTTGTTGTTAGTCTTTTCAAAAAAAAGAAAAAAAAAAACTCTTGCAAAAGTGGATCTTTTATGAGAAATTATATTCTAGGCTAATCGGGAAATTCAAGACACAACACTGATTGGTGCGTACATTACTTCAATTTTTATTTAGTTATTTCCATTTCCAATTTAAATACTTTTTAATTGTACCAAAGTAAAGTAATAATATTTGTTTGCTCTGAAACAAAAATTGGTGACCTTTTTCTTTAAGACTTATAATTAATTTATATTAACTCTAGTCACTTGAAATTTGTTGGCCGGAAATAGAAATCAGCCGGTTCGTTTGTTAGTAACACTTATCTTGGCCACTATCGATGTTTTGATGGCCTCTAAAATAACGAAAATAGCAAAAAGGCTAAATTACAGTTTTCCGTTTTTTTTCCATTTCGATTTTTTAAATTTTAACTGGAACAAAAAGCAAATATGTTAATGATGAATATATTAATATCCATAATGATAGTTAAATCACGAACACATGTTGGAGAAATATAACAGAATTTTCTGAAATTTCCATAAGTAGTAGGAAAATTAGTTCTCGGTGAAAATTAGGTGTCAAATTCATTATATCGTGTGAGAGGCGTAAAACTCATTCATCATTTAAAATGATAAAAAGATTTGAGAAATAAAGAATGAAAAAATAAAAAGGAGAGTAGATGGTAATACATTATTGCTCCATAACCTGTTCCGAAATTGTCAGTTTCGGGTTTTCACAAATTTTTAATCCTATTGTGACAATGTCAAAGTCCTAAACATCAAACTGTTCGAGCAAAAAATGATGAACGTGGAAAAAATTAAAATTGCAAATAAATTGAAGTTGAGGTTCCAATAATTCTACTTGATTCGAAAAAAAAAAATTAATTTTGGTAGCTAAATAAATGCACTTGCCTTTCAACATTTAGGTGATTTTGAAGACGAAAGAAATGTAAACCATTCCAGGAAATAGACTGCAACCCGATTACTCTCAGTTTGGCATTAATTTTCCGGCACCGGCACTAGTGACTATGACTAGTGATCATAATACATAATAAAATTCATGTCAAAATTTATTTTAATTATTATTTACTTAGAAAGAGACGAATAATTTAAACGGAAAAGAAAACCGAAATACTGTGAATGTAATTAGCGTCAATGAAAACGGAGAAGAGATTAATCATACTGAAAATAGAGAAAACACTGAAGCGGTTAGCATGAATAAAATTTTAACAGTAATAATCATGAACATGAAAGGACGATTTTAGTACTAAAAACAAATTTTAGTAAAATTTTCAAAAATCAAATTAACTCAATTTCTATGTGATCTCTCTAATCTTCTGCAAAGTTCTAAAAAAAAAAAAAAACAGGCAGTAAACAATCTTCGAAGACTTAAAAAAAATTATGAAAAAATATGTTTCATAAAATCATTTATTAAAATTACAAAATACAATGAATTGCAGATATTTTCAGGATAAAAAATTAGAGTTCACTGAAGAGAAATTAGCAAAATTACAACGATTTATTACATTGTTACATGAAAGTAACATAACAGGAAATGACTTAAGTGAGTTGACACAAATGCTCGAAGAAGAAAGAATGAAAATCAGTCAAATCAACAACAACCGAATCTCGAACTGTTTTCACTAATGCTACTTCAGCAGATATCACTACAACTTCAACACTTCAACAAATATACAACGAGACAAGGTGGTTAATTTATTTGCAATTCTCTCAATTTTCAAATTCTTTATCGCTTCTCCAATTCTTGAAGTATTTATTGACATTTAAAGAGTTTTCGAGGATTCATTTCAGTATTCCAAATGTTTCTTCATCAGTAAAAAAAAAAATGTCAGTGTTGTCTTTTTGACATTGTCTTCGATATTTAGAGAGTTTTGAAGACTTAGCAAGTATATCAATATTATGTTGCAATATCAAATTTTAATTTTAAAATTAAACTAGAATTGTTTACAGCAAAACTTTCATCACCGCTCCGCCAATAACCTTTCAACATACAGAAACAGGTGATGTTATTGATAACGAAGATAATGATCTACTTCCATTTTCTACTTCAAGATCAAGAGCAGTAATCACTGATTTATTTATATTTACAAAGTAGCAAATTTATTACTCAGTGGGAATTTAAAATTTTTGAATGACAAGAAATACTTCAGATAATTGTTTTATTTACTAAAGAGCAGCTATGATCAAATATCAAAGTAGACAACCTACAATCAATTCAGTATTGGCAACTATTTATCGTCCCAGGAAATATCCTCGTCGTATAGCATATCAAGCACTATTACCGTTTGTCACCAGTGCTACTCATACTGCAGCTAACATAGAGAAGCCAAAGCAGTTAGAAGTAAAGATGAATGAAAGAGCAATTCAACAACTTCACTTAACAAGTATTTCTTGACAAAAATTCATATTTAATTTATTTCTGTTATTTATTAATTGCAATTATTATGAAAGTGTATGATTCCTTGAAACTGAAACTGTTAGTTAATCTGTCTGAGAGAAAATAGCTTTTGATTTGAAACCAGTAAGTACAATTTTCTCTTTTGTTCAAGAATTCTTAAAAATTTCTTACAGTAATGAATTGAGTAATGTTCATACAAAAGCTGATAAAAATTATTCGCAACCTATAAATGTCATTAAATCCTACCCTCCACACATGTCCTCTTTAGAAGGTCATAATACTAATAATGGGTTATAGACCCATCAGAATCCTAAATATATTCTTGGAGAGCCGAATTCATATTTTAATTCAAACGCTGATCCATTCATCTTACCTTTTTAAATCGAAATCCATCATGAAATTTGCTAATTGGCTTTGATATTTTATTATTGGCTCATTATAAAATTATTTGTAAAAAGTTGTGCATTTGTTAGGTGTATACGTGTTACCAATCCGTTCATTGTTTTTCAAAATGAATTATAAATATAGAAATTTTAAATTTATCAATTTTAAAAATGAACATTGTGGCAGATTAATAATGAAAATTAGCACTATGAAAGTAATATTTAATGGTTTCAACAGTTTTAGCAACGAAACAAGATAACCGTCTAGACAAGAATAACAGAGAAAAAAACTAGAGTCTATTTGCCAATTTTTGATAAAATAACTGCTGGTAAAAGTATGGCTATAGCGAATTCTTTAAAGAAAATCGAGAGAGACTGAGATCGATAGTAGATGTATAAAAAATGCTGGATTTTAACTGAAAATGAAATGTACCTAAGCCATACCTGATTCTAAATCTGACCTTTAAATCTAAAAGAACAAAGACATTAAGCAATAGTGTATTATTATGAATTATTAGAGTAATAAATGAAGTAATTAAGGTTCTGATCACTTCATCTTTTCTTTGGTCTGTTCCCTTCATATTAGCACCGTTACACAATCTCATGTTTTTAAATCTTAGCTGTCATCGAATATACAAACAAAAGTTGCATTAATTATTCATTAAGTGAAATGAAAAGGGACTGAAACGAATTTCCTAATAGCAAGTATGGAAGAATGCTTGAAGCTAAGCATCAGCGTCACAAAAAGGCTTAGAAGATTGAGTCGATCACAGCTTCTCAACAATTATCTCTTTCATAATTATCTATTTTACTACTATCTTTAAGAGATGAGACAATCTTACCAGACATTAACAATTTCACCTTTCTTTTCTTATCTTTATCTTTCTATTCACTCCTACGAATGACATTCTTTCTTTCCAAGTCTACTTGTCAACCACTTATGACTCAACACTTTCCACATTTCAAAACGATTAATGTTTAAACTATTTTCAATAATCTTTTAAACTATCTTAAGTTATTTATAAATTGATATTACACAACTTTTTGTACCTTTATCCAATCAGTCATCCAGTTTCCCTTGTAAATAAGTATTAGTCAATATAACTGATAAGCAAAACTTTCTGTGGTATTTTAAAAACTTATTTACAGGAAAAGAAAAAATGAAACATTTGTACTAGAACTGCTGTTAGATATAATAAAAGTTAGGTAGAATTTATTGTTGTTAACCAAAATAAAAGCTCAAATACCTTGCGTATTTTCAATTGCATTTACAAAACATAATTATTGTTAATATCTTCCATATTCAAATTATATAAATGAATATGCAATATAAATGTTGCGTCTGTAATGTTCTGCAGTTATTACATGATGTATTGATTTGTATCTGATAAAAATCTAATAACAATGACAACTCTTCGAGTTGCAATGAAATTGATTTAATCATAAAATCATAATCTTTTAACTGATTACATATTCATGTATCCTATTTTAATAATCTTTTTTTAAATAGTTAACTTCAATTTGTAATGTAAATTGAAGTTTAAAAATTATTGCCTAAATTCTGGTTTTCGATTCAACCACTGATGAATCATTGAAAAATGAAAAAGGAATAAGTGTTGAGAAAAGATGTTTGTTGAGTAGCTCAAGAAATATCGGATTAGAATATGACACACTTATCATAAATGACCCGATTTCAACACATCCCTCACAATTATCAATAAAAATTGCTCTCAACATTTTTCACCTCCACAGCTAGTCATTTTCTTCTGTTTCTATTTTATTTGTTATTTGTATTTAAGATTCTCTTTCTCGCTATTCTTTCCTGTTTTGATCAGTTAAAAAAGAAACCGGACATAATGAATGGTTAGAGCTCAAAACCTACGGAAGATATAATGCATCGAAATATGTACTCATCTACTATTTACTACTTCTTAATAAATCTCAGGTATCTGTAAAGTATCTTTTGAATGATTGCTTCAAAATCAGAAAAAAATTAATACAAACTAAAGATGTCAATGCAGATTTCTGTTACTCTAAGCTTATTAATTTGCCTGAAAAAAATCATCAGTATAACAGCTTTAGATTTTGTCTTTTAATAGTTACACTTACAATATTCATTTTATTAGCACATTCAATTGATTTCGAACAGATAACTGACTAACACTATACATAAATTAATCATAAACAACAAATTGCAAAGTTGTAATATCTATTTTCGAAAGATTCTAGAGAAACGAAGAATTTTTTTTCTTTTAAAAGACATTATCGGACTTTTAGTAAAAGAAGCAAATCTAATCTCTCATATCCTTCTCCTTCTTCATTATTTGATAGAATTTCTATTAACATCACTTCATGCCACTATAATAAAGTCTCGAAAACTATTTCCATCTGCACATCTCAGAATTCACCTGAAATTATTCCTTAACTCAGACAAAACTGAATTAAGTGATCAGAACAGACCAAGAGATAGAATAAAAACAGAATAAATTAAGCGTTTAAATTTCAAAAAAAAAAAAGAAAGAAGGAAAAAGTAATTGGGTAGTTCTATAATTATTTATCTGGAATTATTTTATTTGATGTTACAACTCTATTAAATTGTATGACTTCAAATTTAAAATTTGATTTAAAAGTTTTTCACTTATAGCCAATTTTATTTTTCATCATTAAAAAAAGAAAAAAAAGACTGCTTGTTCTCCTTAGGCACTCTCCTTGTGCTCTTCATTCAGCCTACCAGAATTCCCGCGGTCAAAACGAGGTCAGATTTGAAATCACTACTTCCACTCAATAATTGCTGACTGTTGCAGCTCTAAGAGAGTTTTACAAGTAGCTTCAATGGTAATTGTATCATTAATGACTAACCTTTTTACCTGTCCAGAACTTACCTTTTACTGGTAGTTCCCTGCAAAATAATCTAATCATATCTTAAAAGAAATCTAAAAATCTAAAAAAATCTAATTTTAAAACCTAATCATTACTTTTACACATAACTATACATCACGATTACGTCTTCTCAATCACTTTTTTCTTTCTTCATACAGTTATTCTGAATTATTATTATTAGCTATCGTGTATATCTTTATGAGATAACGAATAACATCCTTTTTGTTTTTTAGAAAATTTATAACTTCAATTTTTTGTTTCATCAGTTATTACGACCATAATTTCGTGTTATCATCATTGCTATGTCCTACTCTTTGTTATCATTGCTATGTTATCCTTTTTTTCAGATTTACATCTCAACAAATTCAAGTATTAAATCGTTGAATTGGTTGTGAGATTAGTTTATATCAATTATTAATGGGAGACATCAATTTCGGATCTACAGATATCCACTGAAATATTTGGTTTTGGTCTAACAAAGTGTAAATACATTTTTTTTTCGATGTGTTGTGTTGAGAAGTGTAACCACATTATGATTAGAAGGATTACATCTAAAATACGAAATGAATATTTGATTCAGTGCAAAATTCGTAGCTTTTGAGTATTTACGTAATGTAGTAAATCTCATTATTTCCTAAAAAAATTAAAGCCACCACCCTTCTCATAACCATTTTTTTATAGTTACGGTTATTTGAAGGAGTTTCTATCTTCTGTTGCAGAAATGAGATGTGAACTCTCAACATCTACAGGTCAGAATTCACCTGCTTGTTCAGCGCAGAGTTCACCATATTCCTCTAACATTAGTGAATCGGAAATTGATATTTCATCATTATCAAGGCATTCGTCGTAAGTTTTTCGGACAGAACAAAAAAACGTTCACCGTTAAATTTTGGGCAAACATTTTGCGGAATTCGTTTTGCATATTTGAATATTTACATACTTGAATATTTTGTTCAAATTTATTAGTAGATTAGTGCTGATTTCAGGTGTTCATCATTAAATCAACAAAATGCATTGTCGCTGCCAACAGTAACAACAAATGCTATTTCTCCTAACCTACTTTTAAATGGAGGATGTCGAAGTGTCTCAAGAACCGATAATAATGGAAGGGTCGAACAAGATGGTGCAGCACGCATTCGCCTATCTTGTGCTCCCGATAGTGCAAGTGATGACGATGTAACTGCAGAAGATAGTAGTAGTAGGAGGTAAACATTAAATTGGGGCCTGGTTGAATTGCGGAAAATTTTTTTTTCAAAATTTTTCAAATTGAAGATTTTGTATTCAGAATTTCATGTTTTGTATTACATGAAAATATGTAATTCTTTTTCTTGGCTTAGTTTTGATGGACATTTTCGTTTTGAACGACAAAGCATTATTGAATTAAGCGGAATTAAATGGCGTTCACTCAATGGTATTACTGGAAGTGGGAATGAACCAGAACGAAAAACTTCTCTGCCACGTACTGTAAGCATTCAATTACTTACAAATTAAGAATTGAAAATGCATTATTGTGTTATGCTAATTGTCATAAAATTGTGAGTTATTGTCAGTATTAACTAAAATTATTGTATGAATGATATTTAACCTTCTTAAAAAAACTCTTAAATTACTTCACAAGTCGTTGCATTTCTTCTATTATAAATATAATACAAAATATATTACTATTACAAATATATGGCAATTGTATTATCAGTTTTTCCCAATTTATGTATTTTTTTTACAACTGATAAAATTATTTTTGGCTGCTTATAGTTCACACCATCGCCCAGCGTTTCGGGACGATCATCACCAGCATGTCATCCGGTACCTTCGCATTCACGTGTTGCAAATATACGTCGAGAAAGCAATTGCTCAATTGAAAGCGAACTTGCCCATGAAAGACTAATGCAATTCGCTCAGCAGGTAGAGATGTTAGATCATTGAACGAATATTGTTTTATTATATATGTATATGCTCATCCATATTTCTTCTAACCTTTGGTTTAGGTGTCTTTGGGATTCGATGATTTCAGTATCGGTGGTAGTGGAGAACGAAAGAGAACACATTCCCTGTCGGAACCAATTTCTGTTTTAACGAATGCTTTTATCCCGCACAGTTGCTCACCGTCACCGACACGATCAGTTGATATACAGAAGGTTTAGTTTGAAAATTTTAAGTATATCAAGACTATAAAATTTTGTTGCAAGGAAATAACTAGTGGAGGAGCAGAAGATATCTTTAAAGCTTGATTTAATTGAGTCGTCGCTATATCACATTTGAGACCATAGTTCTGAATTTGGATCATATACATGATTTATTTCTTATTAGGTTTCTTATGAGAACAGTTATCCTGTCATGTGATTGCGTGATTGTGGAGTCATTTTATTGTTCTCATAGGATGAATTTTGAAGTTACATTACGTTTTTATTTTGCACTGAAGAGCATGCAGAGTTAAAGTTCTTTCTTCAGCAGTGTTATTCGCCCTCCACGCAACAGGTTGTTCGCAACAACATCACTTATTCTCCTAGTCCAAGTCCAACACCGAGTCCTACACGACATACAATGCGGTATACATATTGGTTCTATTTAAAAAGTTAATGTAAAATTTTCATGTTTTGTTTTTATTTCTTTTAACAGCGAAGTACATATAACTTTGGACTGACTATATACTTTCATTATTTCTAGAAGTCTGAGTCCAATAGCCGTCCGTCAAGTAATAAAACGTCGATATACCAGTTCAGCTGATTGTGAATTGGATTCTGATCAACGGTAAGCGCGGTACCTTTCTTTCGCTTTTATTCATTTAAATTATAACAAAGAAAATTGTTTAAAAAAATATTATTTATCATGAAAAAAAATTATTTAAGAATGAAAAAGAACTGTTAAAAACATTATTTAATTTGCAGAGTAGCGAAACGACTTTGTCATCAGCCTCACATTATAAGTCGTGGTTGTGTTTCTCCACTTGCATTGGAAAATTCGGCAAATTCCTTGGAATCAGCAGTGTAAGAAGTCAATTATATTTTGAAATGTATTTTTAAAGTTGTATTAATCTTTTGCTAACCTTAGCAGAACTTCAGCATACTATATCTAGATTTTATTTTTTATCAAATTTAATTCGTTTTTTAATAAATTACACAAAGCGATTGGTTTTCTAACAGAAGATTAGTAGATGCATGATTTTTCTGTAGAGAAAGATATCCATCTTGCATTATAAGTGATTTGTGATGAATATAGCAAATCATTTGAAGTATATCTCCGGAATTGGCGAATCCATTTTCCTTTCGTTTTTCCTCTCGTCTTCTTGTTGATCCAGCAATTGAAGCCAAAATGCCTCCTCCTTCTATGGAACTGGACGAAGATGGCGATTCAGTCAGTGAACAGAGAACGGGTTCAGAGGTACTGTTGATTTTAAAAATGAATTATTTTTTCTGTGGACTATAAATTTAGATTAGAGATGTTTTTTTTTTTTTTGTTTTTTGTTTTTCATTTTTGTGGATTTAATCTTAATCTCAATTTTTGAGGAATTGAGTGAAGCGGGTAAAGCTGCACAGACGAAAAAAACGAGTAACTGAATTAATGAAATTGATTGGATACTAATGCACATGTTGCAGATTTCTTTCACCTTTTTTTTTTTTTGCTCTTTATTTGCTCATTTTTCTTAGCGGGCGTTCTTTTTCCAAATTGTTCTAATTTTAATTTTATAATCGATGTTTTCAAATTACTTTCCATATTATAATAGATTTCCTCTCTCTTTTTTTGGGTTACTGTCCTATTTCAGTTTTATTCTTATTTCACTTCATCTCTCTCTCTCTCTCTCTGCAAAGCTGAAACAATGTTTCACGTTTCACTTACATATCGCTTCTCTTTTTAGAATTCATTTCTGATTCATTCCAGAACTTCTTAGTTCTTGCCTGCAATTTTATTATCATATTAATTTAAAGAAAATTGTATATGTATTTTCCTTGACTTGCTCAAAAGTTTGTTTATTTCATATTGGTACTACATATTCTGTTGTATGGTTGTCTATTGTATTTTGATTCTTTTGTACACCACTGGAATTCCTGTAGCAAATCGCTGTTATTATTGGAATGCCTTTTCTTGTCTTTCTGATAAATTTCTAAAGCATTCATCAATTGCTAAAGTAAGGTATACTGTGCAATGCAGAAAAGTTGTATTTCAAATTAGAATACCATAGTATTGCTTCAAAACTAATGATAAAAATGTTCGTAGCGTTTAGGTACAAGACATCATACTGATTATTCAAAATACTCTGAAATCGGTTGGGAATACATCTTTTCTGAGTTTTCAGCTTTTCGGTAATTCCGACATAATTTGCAATATTTTATCATTGTTTCTTTGAACTGCTTAATAATATCTGTCTAATTCATTTAATAACTAATATTTTGTGCTCTTATTTATTCGAAAGCTTGTAACCTTAGAACCATAAAATTGATTCTGACTTGTTCGTTTCCCAAGTTACTACAGTTCTATTACAAAGTTGTACTGTATTTTCAATGAATAGATCGGAACATTTCAGAAAAATGAAAAAAAAAAATGGTATTAGCCATTCTTCAGTTTTCCGTGAACTTTTCAAAATTTAATGGTATTGTTTGGGGCAATTCATTCCTTGCTTCTATTCATCGTCAGAAAAGGTTCCATTGGTTAAGAAATCTATAAATATAATGCCAGATGTTTGTTGGGACAAGTTTTATTGCTTGAATCACAATTTAAGCATACTTAGATAAAGTTGTTTGATCCAATTACATACATTTTATCCGCTTAGTTTTTATTGAAAAGTTAGAGAAGGTCGTTTTGTTATTCGTAAAAGCGTTTGAGATGGAGTACAATGCCCTTTTTGATAGATTATTTATTAATCACTGAATTACGTTGAAGGAAGTTTCCTTTTAAAGGTTTCCTTCCATTTGATCGATTTTCATGTAAAGTCCAGAGTTGATGAAAAGAATTTTTTAATGAAAGTTATTGGTACGATGAAATTGACGATTGAGATCTATGAAGAGTTCCCTTACAGCAACGACTCTGGCAAGAGGAGGGCATGAACGTTGTTGAATTAAACTGTTCTTAATTTAGAACGACAGTATTACTGAATCGATTATTAAACTTAAGTGATGAATTATCTCTTCACTTCTATATCTGATAAAAGAAAGGCGTTGGAAAGAAAGGAACTGTTAATTAATTTCGAATGTGTGAATTTAAGTTGTTTTCAGCATATTTCACATTATCACCAAATTGTTTGTATTACAAATGCGATTTTTGTCGTATTTATTGCTGGTGATGATGGCAGAGGTTGTTTTGACTAAGGTAAGATTTGTTGGTTTAGTCGTTAGAGGTGTTTGGAAGTTATCTTTCTCACTGAGGATGGTTTAAATCATGTATCAACAGTAATATTGTATCTTTGATCCCTATATTGCTTTCGACGTGCAGTCACTAAGCAAATAGCCAGACGGTTCGAATGATCTTTCTTAATTGAAAGAAATTCATTTCAAAAGTGCTATTGCATTATTACCTTTGAAAATTAGGAAGGAGTAATTGCTGGTGGTGACAACACATTGAACAACTCTGGCACTACAGCAAACATTCGACAATTGCAGTTACCCGAGTTCACAGATCCTGTTATTATCGTTGGTGTGGTTTGGCTGGTCTCTCTGCTACACTTGAGGCAATACACGACGGCGCAAATGTTGTTCTTGTTGAAGGTGAAAAGGATTTGGGTGGTAACAGCGAAAAGGTAACCGTTAAGCGCATGATAATGGTAGTATCCGATAGCTTTACTTATAAAATATATTTAGAATATGAAGTATGGAGAATTGGAACTTTCACTTTATATATAATTTATTTCTATATTGTTACACACTGTACGAAACGAGCAAACAAGATAACCGTACAGTGCATACCTTACAAGCTAGTATCTTACATCATGGTTCATAGTGCTATCAACTACGATGAATTGGATTCTGTATTCTGTGACCAAACAATAATAATATTTTCTCCATCTCCTCCTGATGTTTATCTTTATTTTGATATTATTCAATCATTGTCACAGTTCTCTAGTTCTCTAGTTGAATTTCAAACTTGTTATTTCCGAGAAATGTTCAGAAAAATGTCCCTCATTAAAAAATGTTTTTCGTAGGCATCAAGCGGAATAGCAGCTTGTAATACGGAAGCACAATGTGTTAGGCAAATACATGACTCATCAGAACTGTTTTATTCCGATCCGATGTCAGCCAGATTGGTAATATTTATTATTCAACTTTAAATTAAAATGTTTTGGTTTAATTTTTCTTTTTGTCCGCTGAAGTGTAGCTGAATTCAAATGTTGAAAGAATAGTTCATGTAAGCAATTAGAAAATTGGCATCTCAGCAGTTGCTTTGATTAACATAACGCTGTAATAAAAAATACGACTGATAAGTTAACAGTTAATTAATTAATGTAAGTCTAAATTAATAGTTGCTTAACAGGAACAATCTTTTGAGACTACTGTGAAGTTTATTATTAAAGAATAATGAGTAGAGTTTCTATCATGTTTGGAATAAAATGAGTGATTTTTACTTTATTGTAGCGTTATATTATGTATTTTTAATGATAAGTGTAATAGTATTGTTAATTCGAATCTATCTTCAATTGCTAAAAAGAATAAGATTGCATAGAGAAGTTCATAATTGAGTAGCGTAACGAATATTAACAGAGTAACGTTATTTAGAGACTGATGAATTCAACGTGAAAGTATCATATTCCTCAGTGTAACAAATTAGGAGGATGAGAAATATTATTGTTGAATTGTTGATTATGACACCGAGTAATGAAGAACATCAGTTACAAATTTGTCACTTCTTTCACTGTCTGTTCGCATGGTATCACTCTTTTTGTCCTGTCTATTATGTGAAATTTTTTTATTATTGGTTGAGCATGTAAGTTTTGCTTTTTGTTGCTTATAGAACGATAAGTGTTTTGTTTATTTCTCCTTGTCATTTCTTACATTTCTTTCCATTGATGGCCATAACTAGGTGATGAATGCAGGAAGCTATTACCAGAAAGTCTATAAACATTTATATTTATGCTCATATCTTCGACCATATGAATTTATTCATTTGCTATTTGGCTGATCTGACTAGTCCTGTAATTGCTGATTATTTTTTGTGATTATGTCGCCAACATGGAAATGTATCTTTTGTGATAAGCTTAAAATGAGTCTTTCAAATTTTAGTGGTTACATGAATGACGGCAGTAAAGAATATGATATTGATTTTTTTTTCGAAAAAAAATATTACTTTGAAAATTTTATGGTCATCATCTTCCATAAAAATAATAATTGGTGGTCGTAGTTGGTGTGATAAGCTCGTGGATGGTAGTGATACATGTTACCATCACTTCGATATAGGCATATTAGATTATTTCGGAAACTGTAACTTACCGTACCTTCACTGATATGGAGTTGTACAACGTTTGGAAGTAGGGCGCTCTGCAACTTTTAAATCATTACGATGATAATTTTATTGAATGAGACTAACCAATTAACTTGACTTCCTTG
Organism: Brugia malayi; assembly: GCF_000002995.4. Classification (NCBI taxonomy): domain Eukaryota; kingdom Metazoa; phylum Nematoda; class Chromadorea; order Rhabditida; family Onchocercidae; genus Brugia; species Brugia malayi. The sequence goes on from NW_025062289.1 coordinate 37,611, forward strand.
TTTATTTTGTTTTATTACAATTGGGTAGTATTTAAAAAGATGTGGAAGTTTTATTAGAATATTAGGAATGAAATATTCACAATTTGTTTTTTTTTTTGTCATTTTGAAGACTGATGAAGCTTCCACAATAGCAACAGCTAATTTTCCATTGACATTTATATACAAGATCATTTTACAAGTTAATCTTCCTGAATTGTTTCTCTTCCCTTCTTCATTCATCTTACTTTCATCTTCCTTGGTAATCTTTCGGCAACTACTTAAATTTGCTTTCTTTTTTTGAGATAATGATATGCTGATCTGAAGGTTATTCAAAGGTAGTTTTACAATTAATGGGATGGAATGAAATTTAGTTTGGTAGTTAGGAATTTTGGTTATTTCATAAAAATAAGTCAGTATGTAAAACATTTACGGCTAACGCATCTTTAAGCATGCTATTTAAAAACTACTTTAATAATAGACTTGCCAGTTTTACACCAAATCTGTTCACTTGATTTCATGGTATCTTGTAATAAAAATAGGCGGCGATAAGTGCTACTATTTCTTCAATTTCTTGATACATAGTTTTCTAATAATCTGAATTTTGCTTATCATTAACTTCAAATTTTGAAATGAAAATCTAAGTAAAATTCTAGCACTGATGTCATAATATTGCAGATGCTACGCTGCAGCTTTATAACGAGTGTATTATGTAAGAGAAATGGTTTTTCCTAACAGAACTCAGTAAACGAAGCTAACTGTAACTGAGCGAATTTCTAATACTGGCAAAATTTTTATAACTGATTTATTTATATTTAGTAATAACAACTCAATAAATGCAAATTTTCAGATGAAATATCTGGGAAAATGGTTGTTTTGGCCACTGATGGTTTCAGTTGCGATTATTCCAAAGAGGATTCAGTATTGCAAGAATTCGGTCCAGAAAAAGCTGATTTTCCCACAACTAACAGTCCATGGGCTATAGGACGAGGAGTTAAAATGGCTCGTACTATGGACGCGGTTCTAGTAGACATGCATAATGTCCAGGTAAAACGGATTCTTACTATGTTTATATATTTAACATTCATAGCTTTTACGATAACACTTCTTGTAACTAATGGCTATTAGATTAATATTAATATGTTTAAAATTATTTTGCAAAAAATCGGGGAAGTTATTTTCACCGCTATTCTTCTACATTTCATCCAGTATTGAGAAAACCTACCCTACTGTTTAATGGAATCAAGTCTTTAGTTTTTGATAGTTGTTTACATAACTTTTTATAATTTAGTAACTATGTTATATAATAATCTCAAATACACAGTTATAAATAAAATTTAGATCCATCCTACAGCATTTGTCCGAAAGATCCAGCAGCAGCGACGAAATTTCTTGCCGCGGAAGTTCTCAGAGGAAAGGGTGCCATTTGGTGCATTTTTTTTGTTTATCGAAAAATTGATTTAGATAACTGAATAAGTATGTTGTTTTTTTACTTCAAAAAGAATTTTAAAAAAATATAGCTAAACAACAAAGGATTGGGGCGTTGGATCACATTACCGATAAAATTTTGAAGTTCTGCGCTAAAAACGAGAAAGCTGGCGCTCATACTGCTTTCATGGTGATGGATGATCAGGTAGTTGAAGATTTTGGCTTTGTTTGGTTTCTATGCTAAAATTAAATGTTTTTTTAAGGTAGAAGGTGTAGCTTGATTATTAGCATCTCTTTCATCGTTCTTTTTCAATGATTGTTTTATTACTAAACAGTAGCTAACCGGTTTTCAAAAACCTATGTCATGGTCAGCACTGATCCGGTTTTTGCGAATTTTTTAATTTTTGTGTTGAATCTAATATGGATAAGTTTTGTATTGTAAAATGTAAATTAGTGAGAAAATTTCATCTATTACAGCAATTCGACATTTTCGACGAAGTGCCGAATTATATGGGAATACAATCGTCAAAACTGAAAGAAGTCTTGGATAAGATAACGAATATACTAAATTATTTTTGTCTAAGGTAACAGTATACTTCGTTTTTTCACTTAATTTGAACTTACTTGAAGTACTAAGTGTAAGAGTTTTGGAGATTTTTATGAAATCTCACATTTTGAATATTTATTTCAGGAAAATAAATTTGGAAAGAAGGTTTTTCCGGTCTTTGAAACATCTCCCGTATTATGTCGCCGTGAAACATTCTTAATATTTTTTTTGTAATTTCAAAACGTTTAAACTTTTTAATGAAGAATGAGTTTATTGATGTAGTTATTTTTAGTAATTTTTCTTATATTTCTTACGTTGATGTATTATTTTTGGGCACTGTATACAATGAATTTTCGGAAAACCATTTAAAGGGTTGTTGGCTACGAGAGAAGTTACAGGAGGTGTACATGGACGTAATAGATTAGCTGGGAATTCATGGTTTGAATGCGTTGTTTATGGACGCATAACTGGACGCAATGCAGCAAACATACATTATTCAACTTCTGACGCAACACTAACACGTACTGATTTATAAAACGTTCGTTAGATCATTTTTTCTCCTTCTATGTATGAGGTTGTGAAAACTCAGCAATTTTAATTACTCATTTTAATTTTAATATGAATTATTTGTGATATCACATTTTCTGGATCATCTTATTATAGATATTGCACCAGGTAGTTCTTCCTATTTTTATTTCAAACTGTGCAGTCTGACTTTATTACATTTTCACGTTTTAATTTTTCATTGTACATTCTATACCATTTCAAAATATATAGAATCATCCATGAAAGAGCAAACTAGCGCTTCGCCACTGATTGAGTCACGATTTTTTATGTATCATTATAATGCATGTATGATCTTATTGAATAGCACGCTTCTTTATCCTTTACGTTGCATATTTTGTAATGGTTGTTTTGTTGCGTGAGTTTACGTTATGTAAGCCGATTGATTCACATAAGAATTGTTCTCAGTACAATTAGAGAATGGAGGAATTATTTGTTTGAGTTTTTTTTATATCGAAAGTTGTTTCAAAGTTAATTTTCGAGATTTTGTAGACTTCATGTGCAATGATCATTTTTATCCAAATAAATTTATGATTCTTAGGGAAATAAATGATTCTTTCTTATTAGACTTCTACCTAACTGTACCTTAAGATGTTGCACTGGTGACATGGTTGACTCGTTCCCTTAAGAGTATTATTAGAGTGTGATCTAATTGGTTATATGTTTACTGCTTCTAAGTGATTTATGTGGTAAATGTCTAAACAAAGATGTTAGAAATGACTGTCTCCAATAATTCCACAACCACTTTCCCAACAAGAAGCGCAAAGCTCCCTGAATCCCCTCAATTCAAATAGGCGGCTTTCTACCACTCAATTCGTTCATCGTGTCTTTATAACAATCTGGTTGGAATGGCTTACTATGCATACGCGTACGTAATGAATGGATGGTCACGCGCGGCGGTGATTGTATATTTCGTATCACTGTGAGTGGGGGTGGAGGAGGTATTAGTAGTGGAGATGTTTTGTTATTTGTGGTTATGATTTGGTACCGAGAGATCTGGGTATATCTATTTTGTTGCAATTGTCAACACACACACAACAACTGTAATCCTGTGTTGATTTGCCAAGTGAGTTTCAAACCGAAAAGCTCACATACATCGCTATGGTGTACAACATTTTGGCAGTGATAAAATTGAATGATCAGATGGTCATTAATAAACTCTGATTTAGTAAGCCTGATACATAGTTACTGGTTTGCTTGTCACCGGTTTTGGTATCATTCCAGATCGGGGCTGTTTGGAAAGATTCTGTGTCATACAATTTTTTTTTTCGTCAGGCAGTAGTTTGAATTCCATTGATGGCTGTTGTCGCGGCATGTCTACAGGCATAATCTCAACCGACGCTATTCAGGACGCATTGCAACGCGCTAAAGAGGTATGCTAATTTCGTATTCTCAAAAATTGAGATCACATTAATGAAGTGCAGTGTTATGCATTCTGGAGTATACCGTATAAAGTTTTTCGGTATTTATTACTGTTATTATTTTGATTAATTCCCTGCAGAAGTTTTCGTGATATTTTTTTTCATCTAGATCAACCTTTCTGTGTCCGCTTATTTTGGGAAATGACTAGGCAAAACTGAGTTCGAAAATCACTGCATCACTTACCGTTATTGCCATCATATAGTACTGTTAGCGATGAAATTGAAATATTTGCACATTTAACAAATGCATTGTTACAAACGTTTTGTTTTGTTGGATGAAAATATAATAATACATTTGAATAGGCCAAGTTGAAAACTTTTCGTCTCCTTATATTCTGTAAAATATGGGACTGTGGTTATCAGTTCAAGGATGTTATTGCTTAGGTTTAGGAACAGAGGAATGATTGTGTTGTTTCGTAGTTTATATCACTTTTTGCATTCAATCTACAGGACCAATGATTTTTCTCAAATTTTATAGACTATATTGCTATATTTTCACGTATTTGCTTGAAATTGATTTTGAGACGAATGCGAAATCACCGCTAGATTCTGTTTGTTAATCAGAGTAGTGAATTATATACATATATTTATTTATTTATTATATGCTTTGCAAATCGCCACCCTTCTATGGACAGGAAAAATTGTAGCTTTTCGAAAAAACGAATGTAAAACTTTGTTCTCATTTCATTTTGGGTTGCTTCGGAAAATTTCCCATTCGGAGATGTAGTGTAAAAAATTCCATGGTTTTACAATGTGGTACGGTTATGTTGACCCACTATGAAAAGATTAACATCCAAAGTTATGACATCAAATTGGACTGAATGCCTTCATAATGATGATGATAATGATGATGCCATTTGGTTTTGGAAATTTGTTGTCTGGAATGAAATAAAAATATTTGCCATATGTGCAGTACTTCGATTTTTATCGTAAGTTTGATGTTACGTGACATTTTTTTAGAATAAGAGGATGCTTATTATGTTTTTATTCATGATATCATAAGTGATAATTGATTGTACATGCATTTATAGTATATGTTCATATTTTGCTTGTTATGTTTAGCTCGCTGCTTCTTCACATTCGAATCCGCAGAAACGACCGAATTCGGACGATTCATCTAACCGTACGTACCAGTGATTCACTTGTTATTTTGCATACATTGATGCGTTAAACAGTCACACTTTCATATTAGGAACTTATTGCGTTGAGACGTTCCGTTTTTGACGGTGTAATACGCGTTTATACGGTATTTCATTGCAATTTATGAAATTTTTTAAAGTGAAGTCTTCAATTTTCATAAATAGGTACATAAATCGATTACGTTTTCTCTATGGATTTTGGTTGTTGATGTGAATTATTTCGATTAATTTGAAACGGCTGATTTTCAACTTGTCAATTTTATCAGTGCAATTGTGCATATTATTTAAAATCTATATTTGCAGTGCGTATATTATATTCTTGGTGTTTTGCGTGATGGTATACAAATAAAATAGCTGAAATTTAATATGCAATTTTGCGTTTTTGGAATGGAGAATTCGTTTGCATTTTTTTTAGTGTATCCAACCAAAAGGTTAATATCACTGGAAACACAATGGACATGGGCGGGAGCATGCAAATCTCAACACTTGGAGGTCCGGGTCACGTTGCTGCAGGCGGTATGCCGCCAGTTGGAGGTGTTGGAGAAGTTGTTATGGAAACAATGGAGGTTCCGGACCACTGTGTTGGCCTTGGAATGGTAGATGTTTTCTGTAGTCTGTGCTTATTTACTTTTTTTTTTTTTTTTTTCGCTTGACAAATTTTGAATTTATCTTTAATTACAAACAATAATGTGATGTTATTTCTTATAGTGATTGGCCGTGGTGGTGAACAAATATCACAGATTCAGTCACAGACCAACTGCCGCGTACAAATGTCACCTGAATCAGATGGGAACAATGTGCGCCAATGTACTTTACAAGGCAGTAAAATGTCCGTAGATCGCGCAAGGGCAATGATAAATGAGGTTGATTCTTGCTTCGTTATGTTTCTTTTCTTTTGCGTTTCATATTAGTAGTAGGAAATGTATTTAGCTAATGGTACGGTGTAGTTCTGCCAATTTTCTGTTATATTGAGTTGCATAATTTTCTGCAATTTTCCGCTTATAGAATTTAATCTTTTTAATTATTGCAGTCCGTTTCTCTCGGTGGTTTTGCCCTTTTGATTTTTCTAGATTATTGGTCAAGTCGCGTCATTTACTAATAGTTATCCCCTACTGTATAGTATTTTGCTTTTTTTATCGAACTTTGAAATTTAGCACTATGCAATACTAAAAAAAAGAAATGAAAAAAAAAAATGAAAAAACTTTAAAAAAAATTTTGCATGAAAATTTAGCATACTAAATTAGTCTACATTTTAATGCTGTTCTATGTTTTTTTTTTTTTTTTTTTCTTGAAGATTTTGAAAGTAGAAGGAGTTACAAGGTATTACATCAACATATTTATAACGTAGAATTATAATGATGTAATTTCTGTGCTTGCTTTCAGGTAATAGCTCGAGCAGGAAATCGTCCTCCGCCGAACCGAGCAGGCCATTTTGATGGTGGTATACCTGTTGGTACTGGCCGTCAAATAACTCAAGAGATGTTTATTCCTGGTGCAAAATGTGGCCTCGTAATTGGAAAAGGAGGAGAAACAATCAAAAATATTCAGGTGCGTCAATAGAAATGTTTGACATTGTCGATCTTGTAATCTTCGTGGACTACTTTCTATTTTTGCCACCTGTTATTATGTTTCAGGAGCAAACTGGTGTTAAAATGGTTATGATACAAGAAAACCAAGAAAGTGGAGGACAACCAAAACCTTTGCGTATTACTGGTGATCCTGAAAAAGTAGAGAATGCTCGGAGAATGGTTGAAGAAATTTTGCAGTCGCGTGAAGACCATCCGCCTGGACATTTCGGTTTCCCTGGATCATTCGGAATAAGCGGTGGACAGCGTTCGATTGGCGAAGTAAGATTTTTTATTTTCCGGCTGGCTTAATGGCAATTACATGAGTTTACAATGCGACAGCATCCACCTGTTTTACTGATAATACAACTATATTTTAGGTAATTGTTCCTCGTGCTTCGGTTGGAATGATTATTGGAAAAGGTGGAGAGACGATTAAGCGTCTTGCTGCTGAATCAGGAGCTAAAATCCAGTTTAAACCTGATAGTTTGTTTCTTAACTCTTGATTAGGGCAATAATGTATTATTTTCCTGATATTCAAATTTTTAATCTGTTCTCTGGAAAGCATTTTATATGAAGTGATAAAACGTATTCCATTTACTACTAAAGCAAAGGAAGATGAAAACTGGGAAGTTTTGCATATCGATTTATTGCAGATGATCAGACAGCGCAGGAACGATGTGCTGTCATTCAGGGCACTGCTGAACAGATTGCAAAAGCGACGCAGTTCATTTCCGAACTCGTCAAAAAGAGTGGTGCTGCAGGTGGTGCGGAGATGTTCTACATGCACGTTCCATCGAACAAAACGGGATTGGTAATTGGTAAAGGAGGAGAAACTATTAAACAGGTAATCTTTGTTCTTTTCGTAGTTTTTTTAATAGCAGATCATTTCTGTCTTTTCAATACCAATGCATCTATGCTTTTTCTTCTTTTCATTTTGCGTTCATCTTTCAAAGAAAAATGAATAATTTGGTTATGTTGTGATGATTGATGTATGTAATATGTTCAGTTGTTTTTTTTTTTTGTTTGGGACTCAGGTCTTTTTTAGTTATTTTCTCAGACACACTGCTAAATAAATTGTGGCGCTTGTGTGGTATGAATAATAAACTTATTTATAAATTTCATAGGTAACTGAATAACTGATTAACATCATAGACTTCCAGAACTCTTTTAAGATATGTGCGGAAAGTGGAGCACATGTTGAATTATCACGAGATCCGCCGCCGAATGCATCCGAGAAAGTTTTTATTATAAAAGGAACACCTTATCAAATCCATCATGCACAACATATTATTCGTATCAAGGTATTTCATTTCCAGAAATTTTTCTTAATCCTGCTACCTTTCTATGAAATTCATTATTTGGAAGGAGGATTGTCTTTAATCAGTGTAGCATGTGTATGACATTGGGTCATTTGAAGTCTGCCTGGGTCTTGCTGTATCATAGTTGAAGGGAAATTGCTCTAAAAAAAAAATGTTTTTTTAGGTTGGTGATATTGCTCCAGGAACGCCAGTACCACAGTTTCATGGACAGGGTGGTCCAGGAGCGGGTGGTGATGCATTTGGAGTTGGACATAACACTGTATCAAGTGCTCCTCAAGGATATGGTAATGGTAACGCACAATTTGCTGGCGCTGGCATTGGTGGGCAAGCAGGAGCGCAATGGAACACCACTTTTGGTTTGGATATGAAGAGATTTTGTTACTGGATAAAAAAGGTGCACGTAATACAATAATTGTATAACAATGATGCTGCGGTTTTAGGTCATCAGCAAAGTGATCCCGGACAAGCTGCTTGGAATCAGCAGTATTACGGACAACAAGGACAACAGCAACCTGGTTATCAGCAGGGGGCGTACGCTACCCAATATCAGCAACCAGCACAACTGCAACCACAACCAGCGCAGACAAGTGCAGCTCCAGCAGTAAATCCGCAAACAGGTATGCAATATGCGATAACAAAGAAAGGAATTTTTGGGTTTTTATGGGAGATTGGGTAGATATGGAAATGTCTCCTAATTGTAATAATTTTAGCAACATCTTTGTGATAGCACATTTGACTTATGCTATCTAATACACCCATTGTTAATTTCGTTCATAAATTTCAAAATTTTATGAGGATTATTGAAGCAGAGTACTAAGGATATTTTTCGTTATTTCGCTGTTCAAAGTATTTGAAAGTTTTAAGCTGTACATTTCATTACATCCATTATTTTTCAGGTCAACCTGATTATAGTGCACAGTGGGCAGAATATTATCGTAGCATGGGTATGCATGAACAGGCAGCCGTTATCGAAAATCAGCTGAAGCAAAATGCTGCTGCTGCTGCTGTTGCTGCGCAACAACCAGCTGCACAAGCAAGACCTCAACAACCGGTAAGTTTTCCAAATATTTTTTTCTGTGGTTCATGAAAGAAATATAGATTGCTACTTTTTTTGTAGGAAAATTCTTTGGAAACACTGTAAGTGGAATAAAAATGGGAATTTTTATCAACTGTATGTCATATTATAATTAAACCACATTGTTTGTAGGGATATGGTGTTTACGGTGCTCAACCAATTACAGCACAAAATCAGTTCAGTTACGGAACACCGCAAGCACAGCCTCAGGGTGGTTATCAATTCCAGCAACAATATTAAAACAGTAATGATGCAAATTGAAAATTGGCATTTTTATTACTTTTTTTTCTTTTCTTTTCCTTAAATTCTTCTTGTTTGACACTTTTAAACGGAACAGGTCATCAATTCTTCGAGAAGTACAACACAGTGTTTGCTATTGGATAATATATAATTTTAATGCGGTGTTCGCTTTGTAGTTCTTTTCATACCATTTCTTTAGTAGTATATGCCATTCATAATTAACAGACAGAAGTTTGGGCTCTTTTATGTTAGTTTTTGCATATAAGAATAGCTGTTTTGGATAGATTACTTAGACAATATTCAATTTTAGTTTGTAATAGAATTTAGGCCACTTCTGCTTTGTTTCTTTTGATTATCGTGGACACATGGTTACCCTTTTCATCAGTTGGTGGTTCGTTTTTTTTTTTTTTGTATTATTATTGTGGCTGAGGAAATATGTTTCGAATATTCAGGAGATCTCCCTATGCTTTTTTTTTCTTGAAAAAAATGCTATTGCTATACTGCTTTGTATTCAATAATTCTCGCGAAATGCGTTGTTCAAATTGTTTTTTATTTTTTCATCTCCCCATTGTTTTTTCTTTTAGATTATTTGGTGGATTTTACATAATAATTTTTTGTTTTGCGAAGCTAAAATTGCTTGTGCTCTGATAATGTATTTCCAATATATTATTATATTTGATGATTGTTGAGTTATTTTTTGAATTTTTCAATCATGATTTCAATAGCATTTTCACTGCCCGTATAGATGTCTTTTTGGATTTATGACGATAATAATGTTATCACCGGTATGTTGATTATTCAAATGATTGTTTTGACACTACGTTGTTAATTGCTGTTGCCTTCTGGTCATCCTCATACATCCGTTCATTTTACTTCACTATTTTCATCATTAATTGATGACTGTTGCTGATGATAATAATTCTATTGATAGGGAATCATGATTTTGGGTGTATTTTGTTTTGCTGACTTTTTTTGTCCTTTTTTTTCTCTCTGAGACATCTCCACAAGTACTATACATGAAGAATATCACTAGTAAAAGAGAATATGAAAAAGGATTTTTTCTTTCTGATGATTGACCTGTTCTGGTAAAATATATATATATATATATATATATATATATATATATATATATATATATATTATATGGCATACAACATGCTACTGATTGATGTATAACGATATCGTAATTATGATCAAAAATCCATTTTTCAAAGCTATACGGGTGTTGCTGTTATTTGCTCTTGTTTTCGTTCCCTCTATGCTTTTTTTTACACACAAATTTCTTTTTAACCATTTACTGATTACCATTTAATAGTGCAAAAAATTTTTTTTTCTTAAAAAATGCGAACGCCTATGTATGGTGGGGACATAATATATGTTATGTGTCTGATTGTTCATTTTCATTTGTGTTTTCTATTGGTTGGCTTATTTTGTTAATTTCATATGTACGACACTGTGTTGTTCACTTCTCGAAGAAGTCACTTTGTTCAATTTTTTAACATCATTTTTTTTCCTAGTAATTATCTCTAATTACAAATCCTTTTTTTCTTTTCTCTTTCTTTCAGTCTCACCTTAAATTATTTTTTTCTCATATCGCCGTAAATTCCTTTCACTTTTCTTTCCCTCTTTCCCTTCAGGTTTTATGCAATTCACAGGGAGCTCTCTGATTATTTATGCTATATCATTTGCATAAATATTTTTCTTCATGATAGCCTCCTTAAATGTTGAACTTTTTGACGATGTTTCTTTTATTTTTCTCCTAGTTATTTTTATATTCTTTGAGTTTTTTTTGGAAGTTTCATTTTCTGCATATTGTTAGGTGTTATCTTTTAATTAATTTATCCACTGCATACCTTTTATGTTCTTTTCCCTGCGTTTTTTCATTATATTTGATTTTTTTTCTGCTCTTCACTCGTTTGTTTCCGCCCTCCTCTCCCCAAACCGTGTTAAAATGTTTTTCCAATTTAATTGTAATTGTTCATGCTCCTTGTTGGTTGCAGTTTTTCCTTCCTTATTTTGAAGTGTTTTTCGTCCATGAACAATAATAAAAGAAATGAAATTGATGACGTGTCGAACGGTTTTCAGTTGCTAATCAATAGAAATATAAGTTATAATCTTTAAGCTCGTCGGAATGAAATGCTGGAATCCAATTGGTTTCAGTTAGAATAATCTCGGAGGAATTCTTGCAAAATACGAAATTAGTTAATGATTTAATTCTTAATACTTAAATTTTGAGCATTTCTTAAACTTCATAAGGCGCTTATAATATCATCGTCATCGTATTATCTCGAAATCAATTAGTGTTGTTACATGAAGAATACGGAAAGAACCACTAGTGATATTTTAATATTGATAATTTGATAAGAGATACACAAAAGCATTTCAATGATGCAAAGGTTAATTTGAGTTGTTGGTCGTATTGCTTGAACTTTTTCTGTTTAAAAACTTTCTTATTTGAAAATCTCCAGAAATCGGAACATGAAAGCAGTAAGGAACATTTTTGTTTTACATATATATAGCAGATTTTAAAATTCTTAGTTCTAATGTTTTCCGGTTTCCGAATCCCACAGATTCGGAAACCGAAACAACATAAAACACCTGAAAAAAGTAATATTACTACGTGTGTAAAAAGAGCACAAAAAAATAAATAATCAGTGAAAGGTTGTGAATAGCAATCGATCTTAAACTTAAAAAGCAAAAAATTTATTGGACTATTTTGTATGCATTATTTCAGGAATAGATGACAAAAATATCATAATTTTTAAATTAATTTTGTTCTACTATAGTGAAATTTAGAAGGAAAACTCTATGCTGCGTTTCTTTCTTTTCTTTTTTTTTTGCTACAACAATAATTACTGATTGTTTGGAAAAGTTAAAGTAACTTCTAAGCAAGAGATTTATTTGATAAAATTTATTTCATTATTCGATACGTAGCATTTACAATGAAATATGGAATAGTTTTTAGCGATCCAATTAAGTTCTAAAATTCTTTTTTATTTTTAAATATTTGAATTGAAGATATATTTCGTCATTATTTCTGTTTTCTAATATTGAGAAATGAAAAATCTAACATTGCCTAAATTGGAATTTTGGAATTTATATCAAAATTTTCTGTGTTAAATTTTTGGTTTCATTTTTTGTTCAACAAAGTTCTATATGGTTAGTTGTTCCATTCAAAAAAAAAATTTTTTTAAACACCTTTCACTTGATGGCTGATAATCTTCCCTTCCTAATTTCCGAAAATCCCACTTGAAGAACATACGATAGTGAATTTATTTTGAGTTACATTCAGGAAGATTTGATAATTTATAATAAATTGCATATTAGTTTGCAACTTTATAACTTGGAAATATCGCAGAAGGACTGATTATTTCACCAATTCTTTCCTAGACAAAGTAATCATTTACAAGGGGATAGTTTTAATGGAATTATCATATTTAAATAGTAATAGTAGAAGCAATGAAGAAATTTGTATAAACTGAATTAAGAAAGGCTTTTTTTTTGTGCAATTAAATATGTATTTATCATTTCATATCTTCTAAGAAGTTTTAGCGGGTGGTCATTTGTAATTTTCTTGTTTTGGTGCCATATTACTTCGATAATATCATATGCCATATTAATAATCGATTCTTTAAGGTCTGTAAATTCTATTCCAAGAATATCTTTTGCCTGTAGTTTAATCATCTTAGCAACTGTCAATTTTTATGCTATTATTGAGATATTATAACCTCGTATGCTGTAATCTGAAATCAATGAGATCATCAATTATTAGTATTATTGAGAGCCAGAAAAAAAGATAATTAATAAGATTATGATAAATTATAATTTACGAGAGAATTATCGAAATGTACTTCATTGCCAAAACGACTTAGTATTTACCGCTTTGTTTTGTTGCTGAACAATGAATAAAGCCATGCTATCGGATATGGCACTGTAATTCTTGGGATACTGTAACCTGAAATTAATGAGATTATCAATTTATTGAGACAATCATAAGTGATAGGTGGAATATCAATGGAAAATAAATCTATTTAAACCCTGCGATGAGAATTCATCACGTAGAACATTGGCAATATCCAGAAACCAGAAACTTGGTTGATAACTTAATAAAATTCGTAATCCATCACTACGTGGTTCTCGCATAGCACGTGCTTGTGCTTGTGCTATATCAGGTAGGTCTATTAAACCAAATTGAACTGCTGGTACTGCGGGAATTTCATTGTTCAAAAAACGACGTATTATCTAAAAAGAAAAAAAAAAGACTGAATTTATACTAATCAATTTTAGTGGAATAACATCGATATCACAAATGATCAAATATAATTTAATAACATTGTTTTGCTAGCAAAAGAAAAACTTAAGTCAATTTTCTTTTTTTTCTGTTGTTTTATAACTTTTTAGTAAGGATAAGTTTACATCGATACTCATTCCTTGTACATTATAAAGGAGAGGTCCAACAAGTGCCGAATTGATTACAGTTAACTTGAACTTAGTGTCTGGAATTTGAAAAGTAATTGGATGATTTTGAGTTTAAAAAAAAATATCTGAAAAAATTTAAAAACCATTATTTCATCAATGATTCGAATTCATTTGTTCCACAGTTTTATTTAACACAATAAACGACAAAGGATGGATTTTTTAAGTACAAATTGTAAATGAGTTATCAGAGAGGACAATTCAGATGTAGTAAAATTAATCTCTAGTAAAAAACAAAATCCCATGCAGCTTTTTCTGCAAGTGTTTTACTTTTCATATAATTATTTACATTTTCGAATCGATATTACTCCAATCATTTTCGTTGAATGTTCGCGTCATATCCGTGAGCTTCTACAATGTCAAATAATCTCAGTGCATTTGTTTAAGTTTTTTCCTCATTACGAAGTGATTTTCATTTCTTGTCGTTAATTTGTGAAGAGAGAGAGAGAAAAAAAAAAAAAGAAAACAACTCTTAAACATTTTTATTTTATTGTTGTTTATAATGTTTAAAATCAATTAAGACCGATCGATGTATGCACAATGACCTAATTGCTAATTTGTATTTTCCTTTCGCCATTTCATATGAAATAAAATTCGAATGGACTAATGACATTATTTAATTATTCAAATAATCAAAATTATTCTTGTTATTTTGTGCTACTTTTTTTTTCGAGAAATTAATTTTCAAAAATTTTACCATTAAGAGCAGCGCAAGAACTAGTAACAACAACTTTTTTTAGAGATGAATTTGATGCAGCAGCTCGTAATACTCGAAGAGTACCATCTACTGCAGTTGAAATGACTGATTCATGAGTGACAATTGGAAAAAGACTCGCAACATGCAAAACATAGGTGCAATTAGCTGTTGCTCTGAAAAGATTAAAAAACAGTGAAAATGAATGGAAAAAAAAAATGAAATGAACTTGAAACGAATGATTAAACATTCTTCAATGAAGTAGGCCAGGAAGAAAATTTAGAATTTTTAGCTCTCTCTCTCTCTTTTTCTAGAAAAGAAAAACTCTTTCTAGAAAAAGGGAAAAACAAAGAGAGAGAGAGAGAAAGGAATTGATAACAGGTTGATTAATTAATAAAAATGATAAAATAAATAAGAAATGTTGAAAGAACAGAACGAACTGAGACCATCCTTGATCATTTTCCAAATCTACTTCAACCAATTCCAAACATTCAGCTGCTCCTTCTAGTTGTTTCAGTGGATCAATTTTGAAATGATTATTAAGGTCACGTACAGTATAATTTTCCTTTAAAAGTTGATGAACACAACAAATGTAAAACCTGATGTTCCGGTAACAAGCACTCCTGTAATATTTATCATTCTTAATTTTTTAAATTAATCTTTATTCAACTTATTAGATTGAAAATGTCTAATTAACTTACTATTAATATTTTATTATCTCTTTTCAACAAAAAAAAAAAAAACACAGCATTCACTTCACAAAATTGGACCCGTCAATTTTATCACTTCGATACGACATCGAATGACTTAAGGACGTGAACAGCTACTGATAACATCCTTCCGTGAATTCACGATAACAGAACTTACACCAACTGATAATAGATGTCAACGCTGGGACATAAGTTTCACATAATGTTGCACTCGGTTTACTGCGCCTCAATTTTATCGGAAGGACTGGGGTTAGATTAGTTCCTCTCATCGTTGGGGTTAATTCTACCTTATTCGTCGCTGTTCTTATCATCCGTATCTATTTGTTCCTCTTGTTTAAATTCAAACTTTAAAAATGTCAATTCTCTGTTTTTTTTTTACCACAAGTACTCTACTTGCATGCAGAAATTAAACGCACTTTTTGCATCAGAGGTTTTTGTACGAAAACTTTGTTTTCTTCTATGTTTCTTTTCGTTCACAATTAAGAGTTGCTGAGTTTTTTTTTTTTTTTTTTCAAAATTTTATGCTTATATGAATTGTTTGTCTTCCATTCATTATGATGTTGCATTTCAGAATAATAAAATCGATGCAAGTGAAATTGATATGAAATATTGGTGTCAACTTTTACTTTTCGCAGCGTCCTGTATGCTGGTTTTTTTTTTTTGATTTTACTGTCATAGAAGTTGAAATTTCCTTTCGAACAGAGAAATTCTTGTCTCCATTTCAAACGAAGAAAACTCATATATATTGTAGGCAGAAGGGGAAGAGGTTCAATGTACCATTCATGGATTAGCGAAAGGTGAACATGGTGGTAAGGTTAGGTGTTGATATTGGATGTTTTAACTAGGAATATGACTGGAGAGAAATTCATTCAGTGAAAATCAGTTGTGGTGAACGACTATCGGATCAGATCTATCTAGATTTGATTGGTGGAAGATACAGTTGCTTTCGATTGTTGAATGGAACACATGAAATTGGGTGTGGTTGTAAGTACTTGTATTGTTTAAAAGGAGATAGGCGTTGCAAGAAATGATCAGAGTAATTACTTATGGAGCTCTGTATTTGGTACCATTTCAGCTGCAGAGGAAGGAAACGAAGGTGTTGTCGTTTATGCAAATAATGCTGATGAGTTAATCAATCTTATAGCAAGTCTTGATTCTGAAGATCGCATTATCACAGCTTTCGATATATTTCTTTTAAATGAGTAAGTTTCAGGCTGTATTTTTTAGTTTCTGTTTTTTTTTTACGAATAATACTTTTAAATAGGATACATACTGTTGCTGCTGCAGGGAAATAATCAGAGTATTGAAGGACGATAAAGTACGTGGTGTGCTTCTTTTACGCAATGAATCTTCTATCAGCGACATGAAACGACTTGATGTCGGATTTTCGGAAGATGCCGTTTGCCCTAACGAACAATTTGGTACAACTTTTTATTGTTTCGTATTTCCCACCCAGGTCTATAATTTATGGTCAGATGAAGTAACAACTGAGTAATAGTTAAGTTCTTGATAATTTTTCTATAGAACTGAATGAGCTCCACATTTTTCAGATATTAGTGGGAAATGTGAAAATCGTTGGAATGAACACGGTGCACTGTTGCCGGAAGGCTTTCGATTCATCAATTGGAAGAAACCAATTTTTGTTATTGAAAATTACACTGAAATTGACATCATCAGAAATTTCGTCAGTCGGTTTGCTATGCTGTATATTTACCATTTCTTCTGAAAACAGCTAAAATATGATTGAGTCATACGTTCATAGATCTCATGAATTTCAATATCTCTTCTACATCAGTCAACCAAAAAGTATTTATTGCAGTGTTATGAAGCATTCAACAAGAGGAATTTGAGAGAAGATGTACTTTGTTCAGCTCGCATGAAGCATTTCATGCGAGCAGCGGGAAATGCTCAAATATGTCTCCAACGCCAAAGGCTGTTTTACGGCTTTTCAGATTCATTGTTAGTATTCGGAAAAGTATTTTGATTTTGTTGCTTGGGCTTATACATTTCGCATTACTTGGTTTCAGGATCTCTTTATGTGACCCATTGGCAGACAAAAATTTGTTTGCAACAATTCCAGCACTTACGAAAAAGTTCAAGCCGAAAATCTTGATTCTCTCCGCCAGAGTATACTTTCTCATATTTGTTTTCTTTCATTTTATTTGATGAATCTCAAAAGATGGGATGACTACAGAGGCAGTGTTTGACGATGTTGTAGATGGATTCCTTCAGTTCGTTCACAGAAGCAGCTGTTGGTGAGGTGTCTGTTCTCACATCACTCGTTAGTCTTCTAGCGGTTGCTAAAACGATTGCAAATCATTCCACTGAATTTGAAGCTGTAGCACAACGCAATGGGAGGGCCGTCATGTTTGCATTTTTTCACGGAGTATGTTCTTGAATTTATAACTAGGAATGCTTCATTACTATTTTTTGAATTTAACTAGTATAATATGAGTTATGGTCATGTTAGTGTAACTAAAATTCTGCCATTTGTTAGTATAGTCATACCAGTATATTTTTGTCATAGAATGCAAGAGATTTTAATGCAAATAAATGATTTCAGGAATCGCTGGGTTATATCGGAAGTAGTGCCACAGTAAATGACATCATAAAAGGCGAATTTCCTCTAGATATCCGGTTAACAGATATCGATAGCTTTATTGAGGTGACTATAAAGATTGTGAACATGACAGCAGAACTGTTTTAATAAGGTTGACTAACAGACCATTATTATACATGCACAGCAAATTCAACAAGCAGTAATAGGTCAAAAAAATCTAGCATTAAAGTTTACCTTACATTGTATTACTTTCACTTGTGATTATTTTGCAGGTGCAGCAGCTTGATGGTTCAGAACCAGTGTTTTCTGCTCACATCGATTCAAAGGCTTACGATACTCCTGAAAACAAACTGAAAGTGTGTGGAACAGCAAATTCTTAGAGAAATATGTTTATTCCCATCTCTGATGGGGCTAAAATCCATTTTTTCATGCTATTTTACATCCAGTGAGTAGGATCCGATTAGGTTGTCCTAAGTTAAGCGATGACTTTGTGGTATATATTTTTTTAAATGTTAGTTGGGTTGCGTAATTATGAGAATTATGTAGTCCTTCATTTTCATTTTGTTAGATGGATGTTACTCTAATCATTTCAGGTGCAAACTTTGCTAGACGCAGCTAAATCGTCCTTTAAGCAAAGTAAAATAAATATCGAGAGGAGGACTGGATTACCACCCTCTTCTTATCAATCATTTTTGAAGGGAAAACGTGACATAGCTGGTTTTGTTCTTCGGCCGTTTAGTCAACAATATATTTATAAGTTAGTAGGAATTGTTCAGCTGTGATAGCCTAATAAAAATGTGCACTTGCGAAAAATAAAAATTATTTATTAATATAGTTAGTAACTTATATTGTCGATCTAAAACTGAATAAAAAAAAAAAAAAAAAACCAACATACTATCAGTAATCGTTAGTAATCGTTATATATTTTCATCGTTATAATTCATTGGAGGATCAAAATGTGTTCAAAAATGGAATTACCAAACTACAAACTCAAGTTGTTGCTGCTGCGAGTGTTGTTATAGGGGTTGTAACACGATTTCTCACTGGTGGTAATGAAACAGAAACTGTTTTATTCAATCAATATGATATAGATGAACTATATGTAAGCAAAGATTACTTATCAGATTTATTCAGTTTCTTCTATATAGCACATCATAGCACTAATAACGAATATTTTATTATAGGTAGCTGTTCTTCTGAATTGTTTCTTGAAATATTCTGATTGACATACGTGTAACTTTTTCAAAAGTATCACGAAAGGCGACAGTCGGTTTAAACATTTTATTCAATCCAATCTTTTTTTGTAGTTTTTGCTTCCATTACGACTTCATCTTTTATATAATAGTTGTTTACAGATGTAAACTCAGTTGGAAAATTACCATTTTATTGACTTGGCTAAATTCTCCAATCTTTTTGAAACTTTACAACGAAAGAAACGTATATATCGGTAGGAAGGATTTTTTACTCATTAATTCGCACTCTTATGACTATGTTAATTGTTAATGTTCTTGGATCCAAGAATGCTGTTAATGTTCCCACAAAATTCTGTGTGGCCGTGTTCTTCACTACATAATAACCAAATGATTTTTGACAAGAATTTTTCAGATAAGAGAAAGTATATTTGTCATTACCCCGGATGACGGAAAATTACAAAGAATATGTAATACATA
Source organism: Brugia malayi (assembly GCF_000002995.4). Taxonomy (NCBI): domain Eukaryota; kingdom Metazoa; phylum Nematoda; class Chromadorea; order Rhabditida; family Onchocercidae; genus Brugia; species Brugia malayi. Next base: position 56,998 of record NW_025062289.1, read on the forward strand.
AGAAAACGCACGGTCAGCCCTTCACCTATTAATGCAAAGTGCCCGGTTGTGGGAGGACATTCCACTACTATTCATCATTTCGCAGTCACAAACAGACGCATGAACTTAATCCTCAGTGCGAGGGCTGTGGCAAATTCTTCGCCACCAGGAATACACTGCAATATCATAAGAGGATCTGCCAAACAGAATCTCGTTAGTTTGCAAATTTAGCAAAATTTTAAACACATATGTGAGCCTGAAATGGAGTGCCTGTGAAATGTACTATGGAGCACCTGTGACCGCTGGACAATGATAGTTGATACAACGGAAAATTCACAATTACATTTTGTTGCAAGGCTGTTAAAAGGACTTAAATTTATACTGCCGTTTATATCCACCTCTTTCACAGATACCATACCTTCTAGCAGAAATTCCTTCAGTTTTTCCTTGAGAAAATTAGTCGTGAACTTTGTTGTATATCTGGGACATTGTAACTCTTTCCACAGTTAAGGCACTGCATCGTAATGGTTTCATGTGTATGCGTAATTATTATTCCAAATAAATCTTCCTTCCCTTGAGCAATAAAACTTACATCAGCAATTAATAGCTCAATACTTGGCATAATTTCATCTGATACCAAGGTCCACTTGCCTCGGTAGGCTAACATTCATCTCAATCCTGTTCACCACTCCAAGTGCAAGAAACAAAAATTCGTTTTTCATTAATTTTAAATTATTAAAATAGAGGGTAGCAAAACTTCGGCTTTAAATAAAGGAGTTTGTTACTTTTAATAACTCTAAGGAGAAAAAGAAATCCCCATGATTTTAGCTACTCTATTTACCAAAACTTATATCCAATGCAAGATCGATACATATATATGCTCAAAAATAATTAAGCAATTTCTTGTGATCCAAATTATTTGAAATGGAATGTATTTCATTGATTATTTCACTGAAATAATATTTTTATGGTTTATTAGATTACTTAATTAGCTGCCAAACACCATAATAAAATACCAATTGCAAAAACAAATATCTTAAATGTTTTTTAGACAAACGAAGCTATGAATGCCTCTATCCTGGGTGTGCTGTGATCGCGAAAAGTTACATCGAATATATAACACATAGGAAGACACATGGTCAACCTTTTATCTATGAATGCAGAGTACCCGGTTGTGGGCGAACATTCGACTACGGACCATCATTTTGCAATCACAAGCAAACGCATGAACCTCATCCTCAATGCGAGGATTGTGACAAATTCTTCACCACCAGGAATGCACTGCAACATCACAAGATGATCTGCCGAACAAAATCTCGTTAGTTTGCAAATTTAGCAAAATTTTAAACACATATATTAGCCTAAAATAGCATTGCGTGTGAAATGTGTTGCGAAACATTTGTAACCACTGAGTTGACAATACAAAGTTTATTTAACGCATTCATACTGTATATTTATTTCTTTTCATATCGTGCACTTAATGCGTAGCAGCTGCCCATGACCTAAGAACGAACTGTTTAAAAATATGTTGACAATGGTGACAATAACGCTTTAAGATACATCAACAAACATCGAAAATATCAACAGAGAAAGAAATAAAAAAAAAAAAAAAACACTTTTAGTCAAATTATTTTGTTTTCCTTAAACGAAAAACATGCAGAAAAGCATATCAATCCCCCACAAAGCCAAATACTATTAATCATTGTTTTAGCGCTATAAAACAACTAAAAATTTTCATTCTAGAAAATGAGACACAATTTGGGCATTCTTCACAAGCATGAGAAAAGGCGTGTAACAATCAGACGTTTTCGAGACATCAGAATGCAGTGACCGATTAATGATTTATTTTTTTTCTCCATTTAATATTCCATGAATATCGCAGAAACGCATAAACAACAAACTGACAGTAAAATTCGAATTCACAGCAAACGAGTTATCATGCCAAAAGATAATAAAAAATACGTAAGTGAGAAGAAAGTATTCTCTCAATAATATGTAACAAAAGTGGGCGAATACGAGGTGAGAAGTGGTATTATAAAAAAAAAAAAAGCTAAGATAGATTTGTAGCATATTTTTATAATTGTTGATTATTAATTAACTGACTTAAGTTCAATATGCAAAAAACTGTTGAACTTTATTTTATTTGCATTATACTTGCTTTGCTCACATTCTGTTGAGGATATTTGACAATTTATGCAAAAAAAAAAAAAGTTTAATAAATTCATTCTGGAGCAACCTTACAATGTAAAAGTTAACAATATTTGTAATTAGCAATGATTTCAGCTTATTTTTGACGATAAAATTAATTTTAATCACAAATTTCGGTATGGATCTCTAGAAAATTTTGACAACTTCTAAGAGTTTTTGTGAATTTAATACTGAAAAAAATTTTAATTTTTTTTAAATTCCATTTTAATTAAGTGAAAAACAGTACTGGAAAAATACAAATCATTTAAAAATAAATATAATTTGAACTTAATTGATTACATTTATTTGCATTGCCCTTGATGCGCATACATTATGTCGGGGATATTTGACAATTTATGCATAAAAGAAAGTTTTAAAAAATAACTTTGGAGAAATCATTCAATGTAGAAATTGATAAAATTTGCAATTAATGATGATTTTAATTTTTTTTTCTGACATTAAAATTAATTTTATTTACAAATTTAATGTTCGATTAGTTTGCACAATAAATTTAATAATTTTATGGTTCTTGAATAGTAGCAAAATCGAAATTTCATTGAATTATGGAAGAATTATGGATTTTTTATGCATTTTGCTTAAAAATCGACATGATCTTCTAGTTTTTGGGAAGTTTTTTACCCCAATATAATTATAAAAACAATTAAATATCAATTATAAATGATTAAACGGTAAATAAATCATAAAATACAATGTTTATTAACCTAAATCAAGAGAAAATTAGATGGAACAATACATATTTCAATCAAAAAAAGAAAAAAAAAATGAATTTGACTATTAATTTTAACTATTACAATGTATGATAGTAAAATTACATCAGCACAAGCACTTTAAAAAAACATACTTGTGTTCATGATTTAACCGTTCTTGTAAAACAACACGGTATTTATTGTTTAATAGTTGGCCATATAACTAAGGACAGATAAATAGCAGGACCAAAAAGTTTAGAAGATATGGTGGACGTAATGCTTACTATATTTTGAGAGTGAAAACAGCAATCATTGCCATATTTTGCATGTTATAAAAATAGATTTGGTTTTACAAATGAAGTGGTATTTTGAAATGTCTGAAGCTGGATTATTATCTATTGAAATCCATCATCATTATTTGGTAACAGGTAATGCTGACGATAGAGAAGTTGTTGACAATGCTGCATTTGTAGGAATTGAGGATTCCAGACCGGTTTTGATGGAAGTTCAAGTGTTAACAACGGAATAAACGTGGAAAATCCAAGAAGAGCAGTAATTGGATGAAATATCAACCGATTGGCTATTTTCATTGCAGTGCTAAATGCTCGTTGCAAAATGTCTTTGCATGAAAAAGAAATGTATCTGAACATTGGATGAGGGTTGAAAATACAAGAACCATCGGTTGATCTCTCTCTTATTTCAAGCATAGTAAGTTTACCGCTGTCAACTTCAGTAGCATTCACGTGAAATTGCACTTTTAGGTAAGATTAGACATATCTCATATGCTAATCTGAGGATAAAGAAGGAAAAAAAAAAGGATTTAAAAAAGCAATTATGCCTCAAAATAGCAATTACTCTCCTCACATATCGAAATAATTAAGCTTGGCCACATAAAAGAATTAAAGGAGATCTTTAATCACAGCTGAATAACGCTTTAGCAAATTCTTTATTAGTGAACTCTCTCAGGTCCTCTATACTCTCACCAATTCCTATAGCGCGTAAATTTATAAGTTTCTACAAGTCCAATCAACACACCTCCCAGCACCATCTAGCTTTGTTATAATAATTAATCCTGTAACACTAACTAACCATTTTAGCAAATGCCTCTAATTATGTATTTTGACCGGCAGTCGCATCAAGAACCAAAATACCATCATGAGGAGCAATGCCATCCAATTTCTTTATCTTTCTTTATATCTTTGATAAGTCCTCTATAACGTTAACATCATTTTGTAGCCTGCGTGCTTACTAAACAAATTCAAGGGAATGCTCGTTTTAAAATTACAATATATAGAATGGTATGCACTACGTGTATTTATAAAGTTAAATACAACGTTTTACGTGCAATTTTAAAGTGAAATGCATTTAATTTCCAATCTAAATATGTTATAAAATAGGATGTTGATTTACAGGTAATCTCATGAGTTATAGTGAGAAGAGTTTGGACCATTATGAACCTCAATTTTGTCACAATACCACATCTAAAAACTCATTTATATCTCATTATCAACAACATCATAGATGCACAACAAACCAGACCATCATCAGATATCCCCTCCCTCCTCCAATGTACATGTACATACCTGCATACTTCTTTACAGCATCATGACCTCTTAGGATTTTTATTGCATCAGCGTTATAGTTGCTACTTTCCACACAACCGTTCTATTTATAAATGTTAATATTATACATTAATATATAATTTAATAACCAACCCTAGAAAATCATCTTCTAACTTTTACACCACCACCAACCTTAATACGGCTAGGATAGAAGGACCCGAGCCCCTGCAAAACCACTTGGCTACACCCACCTCAACTCTCCTCACATCAACAACACACTATTAACCCAATTAGTATGATTTATTTCCTTTATAGGTATTATCACAATACTGGTTGATGCATTTCCTCAGCTTATTCTACAATTTTATCAACTTGATCGCTTCTGCTTTTCATAATTGCTATTACTTAGTTTTTTCATGAAGATATGCAACATATTACTTTGTGTATAGGAATTGTTCATTTAACTTTTTACAGAGGATGTCGCGGATTTTAATATCGCGATCTAAAAATATGAGTTGCAAATTGTAGTAAAGATATCTACGTAATTTCCGCAAATAATGCTTATACTTCGGACTCTTTGTTTCCAAATTTATGCTTCTACATATTGAAACAATTTACATCGTTCTTTGTTAGCAATCCTTACAATCATGAGGATATCTACATTGTTCTTTGTTAGCTATCATAATCATGCGGTTATCTAATAAGCTCTTTATTAGCAACTGGTGCCCATGCAAGCACCTCCTCTCCTTTGTTTCGATCATTGTCTAACATCAATGTAGATTTATAACCATACTATTGTCAATTAGGTCAGTTTTAAAATCATCCAATCCTCCGAATCAGTTTTACTCAATTGTTGCCCAAATATTTAGCTGGCATCCAACACATCTCCCTGACATCAAACTTCTCCCCCGAATAACAATTTAACCAAATCATAAAGGTTTGTTTCCAAAAACATTTTTTTGCTTCCACTACAATTTTGGTGCCACGAGCCGGGACATGTCCGACAGTATAAGAAAAGGAAGCGAATTATCGAAGTCGAGAACTCTAGAACTTCTTAAAGAAGCAAGTGAACTCGATCTGACCTCCCCGTCTCAAACACTATCACGAGGGGAACTTCAGCATCAATACGAAATTAAATTGCGAATCGTCAAGGAGAAGATCGCACATCTCGAATATTATGCTGGGTTACTCGAAACAGCTAATCAAAATTGGCTGGATAATATTCAGAGCTTGACAATAGCAACGAGGAGAAAGGAAGAGGAGACGAAATACGCCAATATGGTTGACGATCCACAAGGTATTTTAAGTTTAATCACTAGAACAAGAGAAACTATTATTACCCTTAAAATACATACTGATGAATATTGCTCGGTACTACAACATTTAAAACAAGAAGAGGTCAAAGAATCATTTCCAAAGAATAGTATGATTCACACAAATCAAGCAGAAATAAAACTTCCTCAATTACCACTAATAACGTTTAGTGGGATCCAAAATTGTGGAGGCAATTTTGGTGTAGTTTCAAGGCAGCAGTCCATGAGCAAAGCATCCCAGATATTCAAAAGTTAAACTATCTGATATCATGTCTTAAAGGAGATGCTTTGTTATCTGTAAGAGGTTATGATATAGCGCCAGAAAACTACGATGTTATAATAGGTTTACTAAAGGAGAAATATGGTAAACCTTTCCTTATAAAGAAATCACTCTACAACGAGTTGAATACCATCAAAAAAAATGACCGAGAGTGGAAAGCAACCATAGAAGCCATGGAGAGAACATTTCGACAACTGGAAGCTATAGGTGAAAATTTAGAGCATTCAAGCATCGAAATTACAATTGAAAATAAACTACCAGCGTGGATAATTGATAAATTATACCAATTGAAAGAGGATTCGACGAGTTGGTCAGTTAAGGATATCCGGCAGTACCTGACAAAACTAGTTCTAAGAAATGAAGAAGTTGCTAGAAGTCAAGCAGACACAAGGGAGAAGAAAACAAACAAAAATAATGTTAGAGGCGAAACGTCAGCTTTCGCCACAATCAACCAAACAAAGGGAGATAATACAATCAAATCAAAAAAGGTTCCAGGAAAAATTTCTATAAATGGGAAAAGGAAACCATGCGTATTTTGCAATAAGGACCACTGGAACAATGAATGTAACATCTATCCCACTCTCAAACTCCGGATGGAACGTTTGAGAGAAATCACTGCATGTTTCAAATGTTTACGAAAAGGACATGCAACAAGTGATTGTAAAAAAGGGAAACCTTTGTGTTTCCATTGTAAAAGTCCACACAATACAGCACTGTGTCCCAACAACTACAAGGAACTCACGCAAGCAGTGGATTCCAACAAAGAAAGGTTGGGTTCAGTCACAATCGCTAACTCCATTACCGAAAAAGGAAATCAATGGAAAAAGCGAACCTTACTGTTATGTAAGGAAATAAATGTAACCAATCCAAATCGCCCAAAAATCCAACAAAAGGCTTTAATTCTATTCGATATTGGTTCTCAATTATCGTTCATATCAAAGGATTTGGCTTATCGATTGAATCTACAAGAAACTAACGAGATGGAAATAAAAATTGCTTCATTTGGTGATAAGACGCCAAAAACGTGTATCACTACTAAAACTGAAATCGGAGTAAAAATTGGAAATAAATCCGATTAGATGTAATAACAGTTAACCACTTGACGAATGAATTGCAAGTAGTTAATCTAAACAAAAAGGAATTGTTGATGATAGACAAACGAAATCAGTTTAGTAATTTCAAAAACAAATGGAAACAACCGGACATACTCATAGGTGCGGATCACTTCTTCAAGTTTATCCAGTTTGACCAAGCAGAGAACTTAAAATCAGGATTTTCATTGATCCATACAAAGGTTGGACCTATAATAGCTGGAAGTGGGTATATAAATGAAATACACGACAGTATTTCAGAAACCACATCAGTAAGTCCGATTTCTCAAGTCAATGCCGTCAATATTCCAGACTTAGATCACTTTTGGAAACTGGAATTAATGGGTATACAAGACAAAATAAACTCTGACAATGATGAAAAAGCATTGCAGCAATTTAAACAAACTATCACTAGGGACAAGGGAAGATATCAAGTTTGTTGGCCTTGGAAAGATTCAAAGAACAAACTAAGCGATAATTTCGGACTTTGCCTTGGAAGATTAAAGTCGTTAATTAGGAGGCTTCAAATGAAACCTCAATTACTAAGTCGATACAATCAAACTATTGAAGAACAACTCAATTCCAATATAATTGAGAAAGTGTCATCGGAAATGAATGAAGTTGGTATTATTCATTATCTGCCTCATCACGAAGTAATAACACCAAATAAAACCACGACAAATCTGAGGATAGTTTATGATGCATCAGCTCATTGTAAAGGAATGAAAAGTTTAAATGATGTTTTATATCGGGGACCAATAACACTCCCTGATTTGGTTGGAGTTTTGCTACGTTTCCGTACAATGAAAAATGTAATAATAGCAGACGTAGAAAAGGCGTTCTTGCAAATAGAATTGCATCCAACAGATAGAAACTGCACTCGATTTCTTTGGTTGAAAGACATTCGAAGTCCAGTTAACGAAGAAAACGTAAGTTGTTACCGTTTCCAACGAGTTCCATTTGGAATTGTATCATCTCCATTTTTATTGTCCGCTACACTCAATTATCATTTGGAAACTTGTAAAAGCAAAATCGCACTCGAGTTAAGGAAAAATCTCTATGTCGATAACATTATAATACCAACCAAAGGAACCAACGAAGCTCTTTCCAATTATAAGGAAATTAAAATTATATTCAATGAAGCATCAATGAATGTACGGGAATTTCTCTCTAACGACCAAGAAGTCAATGAAAAACTTCCGGTACAAGATCGAGCAGAGGTAAGTTCAATTAAAAAAATTCTAGGTCTCAATTGGTACCACAAACAAGATATCATTCAAGTAACGTTAAAACCATGGTTTGGTAAGAAATTAACTAAAAGAATTATATTGCAATTCGTAGCCTCACAATATGACCCACTAGGATTCATAGTTCCTATACTGATAAGATTCAAATTGTTTCTCCAAACTTTGTGGAAAAAGAACCTTTCATGGGATCAAACTATAAGTGAGGAAGATGAAACCACGTGGAAATTACTCACGAACGAATGGCCAAAGAAACTAAAGGATCTACCAAGATTCACAACAAATTGTTCCAAGCAAGTACAATTTCATGTTTTTACTGACGCATCAACTGCTGCATACTCAGCAGCTTTATACATTCGAACTCAAGAAAGAGAAGTATTCTTAGTGTTTGCTAAATCCCGAATTGCGCCAATTAAAGGAATGTCAATACCTCGATTAGAATTACTGGCAATACTCATCGGAGTGAGAATGGTACAATTCGTATTAAAACAAAAAGAGCTTGAGGACGTGATAACAATTTTATGGTCCGATTCTCAATGTGCGCTTCATTGGGTTCACAATAGTTCCCGTTTACTACCAACGTTCATACAAAATAGGGTAGAAGAAATACGAAAGGCGAAAATCCATTTTAGATATATCCAAGTGAACAAAACCCAGCTGATATAGCTACAAAAGGAATCTCTCCGAATAAACTAAAAGGATATGATCTTTGGTGGAAAGGACCAAAGTGGTTAACAGAAAACGAATCAAAATGGCCACAGTGGAAATACAATTACAATGAGGATTACCAGGATGAAGAAATTGTGGCCCACATCACAGAACCAATTATCATAAACAAACATTTCGGAATCTTAGATGCTAGTCGTTTTAGCAAATGGTCAAGATTAATAAGAACAACTGGTTGGGTTCTGAAATTCATAAGATTAACAATGAAAAGGGAAATTCCTTGGCTAAAGATGGCAACGAAAGAAAAGAATATATTGACAACACAGGATTACGAGTTGTCAGAAATTGTGCTATTCAAACAAGCACAGTCAGAAGGAGTTACCAAAGATGAAATAATCAAATGGAATTTGTTCTATGATAACGAACTATGGAGATACAAAAGCCGCGTAGTTAACTCTGAAATGAAAGAGAGTAACTTACACCCAATATATCTCCCGAGACACAACACCATAACTGAACTCTTTATTCAGCAACGACATGAACAACTGTATCATGCTGGAATTGCTCATACACTCTCAAATCTGAGATCGACGATATGGATCCCAAAAGGTAGAACGGAAGTCAAACGAATCTTGAATAAGTGCATGAAGTGCAGACGCTGGACAACTAAACCATTCAAATTACCAACTATGGCTGATCTTCCAGCATCTCGGACCACAAGATCAAGACCCTTTGCGCGAGTAGGACTAGACTATTTAGGTCCTGTGAATATCAGGAGTGATAATGGGCTAACAAAAAGATGGGTAGCACTATTCACATGTTTCACAACAAGAGCTGTACATCTAGAAGTAGTAGAAACTCTTTCAGCCGAAAGCTTTTTACATGTTTTCAGAAGATTTACAGCAAGACGAGGCTTTCCAGAATTAATCTTAAGCGACAACGCTGGTCAATTCCAGTTAATTTTTAAAATCATTGTGAAACAACAATTAAATGAATTCCTAGCGGAAAGGAAAATGATCTGGAAAAATATAATACCAAAGGCGCCTTGGAACGGAGGAGTATATGAGCGACTTATTGGGTTAACAAAAAGGGCAATGAAAAGAGCCATCGGCAGAAAGTTATTATGGGAACGGGAATTGATTACGCTAGTAGCGGAAGTGGAAAGTATTTTGAATACTCGACCACTAACTTACGTAAATTTTGATGATTGTATCATATTGCGTCCAATTGACTTTATACTACCGAATGCGCATCTAATCATGCCTGCTAAAAACAAGAATGAAATGGATGATTTTATCCCTCATAAATTGGATTCGAGAGAAAAACTCATTCAATACTGGTCAAATACACTAAAGGCCCTCGATGCCTTCTGGGAAATATGGAAAGAGGAATATTTAAATACTCTTAAAGAAAGAGCACAAAGGGAACACTCTTCTCCGAGAGATGTAGTAAAAAGAACTCCCCACGAGGGAGAGATTGTGTTACTAAATGAACCAGAAATTCCCCGTGGCATGTGGAAACTAGCCAGAATAAGAGAAATCAAAACAGGAAAGGATGGAGAAGTGAGAAGTGTCTCGATAGAATTACCGAAAGGAAAAATACTCAACAGACCGGTGAATATGTTATACCCACTGGAAGTCAAAGGTGAGGAAATTGACCCTCAACCAACAATGTTTAACAAATCAGTGCAAAATGTCAATGAACAAGAACCAATTGCTCTACGAACTAGAAGCGCTATAAGGCGAAGCAATCAACCAAAGCTGTCCAACGAACTAAAGCATTTAGCTCCTTCGGTCGGGAGTGTCGCGGATTTTAATATCGCGATCTAAAAATATGAGTTGCAAATTGTAGTAAAGATATCTACGTAATTTCCGCAAATAATGCTTATACTTCGGACTCTTTGTTTCCAAATTTATGCTTCTACATATTGAAACAATTTACATCGTTCTTTGTTAGCAATCCTTACAATCATGAGGATATCTACATTGTTCTTTGTTAGCTATCATAATCATGCGGTTATCTAATAAGCTCTTTATTAGCAACTGGTGCCCATGCAAGCACCTCCTCTCCTTTGTTTCGATCATTGTCTAACATCAATGTAGATTTATAACCATACTATTGTCAATTAGGTCAGTTTTAAAATCATCCAATCCTCCGAATCAGTTTTACTCAATTGTTGCCCAAATATTTAGCTGGCATCCAACACATCTCCCTGACATCAAACTTCTCCCCCGAATAACAATTTAACCAAATCATAAAGGTTTGTTTCCAAAAACATTTTTTTGCTTCCACTACAGAGGATATTATTTGCTCTCTTCCTCTCTCTTCTAATCTCTGATAGATCTCAATCTTATATCTTCATATTATGCGTGTTGTATCATTTGTTTGTAGAAAAAAAAGTATTTTTTTGCTCAATCTTTTCTTTTTAATGATGCGAATATCTAATATACACCATTTTGAATAATTCAATGATCTTTCTTAAGCAAACCTTTCAATTTATATTTCATTGTAAGTTTGATGTGTTTATGCCATTACGGAAGCAATCCTAAATCACATTATCACAACGAAATTTACCATTTGCTTACTGTATTATGATGACGGTGATATCAGCAATGCGGAATAAATCCTAAATTTATTTTTTTTTAATACTTTTAGCATCCCTTGAAATTAAATTTTGATAATAGCAGGACTTCTTTCCTAGTTTAACATGCAAATACCCGTACAAATTATCGGATTTTTACAAATGTAATAAGCCTAAGCCTAAGCCTAAGCCTACGTTTATGCCTAAACCTAAGCCCAAGCCAAAATCCAAGCCAAAGCCTAAGCCTACGCCTAAGCCTAACGCCTAAGCCTAAGCCTACGTTTATGCCTAAGCCTAATGCCTAAGCTTAAGCCTAAGCCTAAGCATTATTATATTGTTTAAGATGTCAAATGACCACAATGTATGTGACCAGTCCCGCACTATGCGTATATAATAATGAATTTTTTTTTTATTAAATGATATTTTTTAATACTTTTAGCATCCCTTGAAATTAAATTTTGATAATGGCAGGACTTCTTACCTAGTTTAATATGCAAATACCTGTACAAATTATCGGATTTTTATAAAAGTATTAATATATAAGTTAATATATAAATGAAAATATATAAAATGTATAAAATAATATATAAAATATATAATATATAAAATAATATAAAATGAAATATAAAATATATAAAATATATGAAATACATAAAAATATATGAAAATATATAAAATAATATATAAAATGAAATATAAATTAATTTTAATTGTAAGAATGAATTAAAATTGTGAAAAATTAAAATTTAATTAATTTTGCTTATTAAATATTGATTAAAACTTAATTATTAAAGTTTATTTTATTATTCATGCTGATCAATTGACCAACTGTGAATGATTAGTACTCATGCAATGTATATAAATTAATCATTTAAGCTCAAAATATCTAACTTTTTCTAATGAATATATGTTTTTTAACAGTTTTAACATTAAATTAAAGTAAAATTTGATATTACTAGAAATTATAGAAAAAAATCTAATATACAAAAAAGGTTTTGATTCATTGCAAATCACAAAACTTTCATAAAATTCTATCTTACGATTTCAAACAAAAATTAATTTTAGCTGCAGAAATGAATTAAATCTACGATAAATTAAAAATCTTATTAATTTTGCTTCTCAAATATTAAACAAAGCTTAGTTATTGAAGTTTATTTTCTTGTTTATGTCAATTGACCACACCGTAACTGACCGTCACCCATGCAATGCATAAATTTAATCAATTCACTTCAAAATAACTAATTTTTTTTTAATAAATTGATATTTTTTAATAGTTTTAACATTTAATTAAAATCAAAATTGATAAGACTAGAAATTATTTCCCCGTTTAATATACAAAAACTCTTGCAAATTATAAAACTTATAAAACAAAATCAATTTTTAGATTAGAAATAAAGCTTAAGCCTAAGCCTAAGTATACCTAAGCCTATGTCTAAGCCTAAGCCTAAGTATACCTAAGCCTATGTCTAAGCCTAAGTCTAAGCTTGAGCCTAAGCCAAAGACTAAGTTTAAGTATAAGCCTAAGACTAAACCTAAGTCTAAACCTAAGCATAAGCCTAAGCCTAAGCCTGAGCCTGAGCTTAAGCTTAAGCCTAAGTCTAAGTATCATACGCACATGAATTGTTAATCACGATTGTATACACCTGAACATCATACATCCATGAATTGTGAATATCGGCTTGAGTGTTATACCTGCATGTATTGTTAATTTCATAATTACAAAAATATATGCAACAAAGATGTGGAAATTCTTTAAAATAAATTCCTTTTTAAAATGCTATCCTAGAGGAAAGAAATGTTCATGAATTATTTATTTTAACTATACGATAAATCCGACCAAGATGAAAATTTTTTGCGTAAAAGAAATAATACACTCGATTCTTTCACAGCTGCAGAAAAGTCAAAATTAAAGACTTCAGAACTTTAAAAAAATATGAAAAGCAAGTAAATGTAAAGGAAAAAAAGCAAAAAAATTCTCCCTCGTAATGTTGCACATTTCTTGGTTCTATTTACTGTATCTATCATCTGATTACGTAAAATATTGTTAACGTATTGTTGACATCCAAAAGTATCTATTCCTTCATTATATCGCTTTCTTCGCCAGTGTGATAAAACATTGAGAAATCTTAGTTAGCAATCTAATTAGAGTAAAGAAAAAAGAGGTTAGGTACAAAATAATTACATAATCACATTGAGGATTGAAATAGTTATGTGTGAGATTTTGTTTTTTGATTGCATAAACTAAATAAAGATATATAAAATGTAAGAGAGGTAAACAAAAATATAGAATACAATTCAAGAAATATAGATGACAATAGGCTAATTGATTGGTAACTTTTGAAAGTATTCAAAAATGTTTAAAACTTGAAAGAATGGACAAAACGCAATAATTACGATGTCCGACATCATGCAAAATTACTCACTATTATCTGACAAATGATTTTAATTCCGCGAAATGAAAGATCACTAGAAGTAAATATAATTTTTATAGAATAAATTAGAATTCTAAATTGATAACTTGCATTTCAATTGATTCAACTTCATCACCATAGGCAGAATTAATTTTCCAACAATTTTATAAATATCTCCCGGAACCGATATGTAAGCTATCGTTTTTGATCACACATTTCACTGATCACTTATCCATTCATTTATTAAATGAATTAATAAACCATTCGTCCATCCATTCAAATCAATCAACCAATTGACTGACCAGGCAGTTACAAAAAAAAGCAAAAAAAAAAGCAAAGACTTAAATATCAATTTGATGAATTTTACAATACTGGTCTTAATTTCATCACCAATAAGAGAAACAACTGGCTTAAATTCTGGCTTAAATTTATTAATCTACGGAATGCAGAACATGAAAAGAAGAAATTAATTAATTGAAAACGAAAAATTGTCCCACAATCTTATAGTTCTTCAGCTTTTTTTTTTGAATATATAACGTAATGAAAATACAAAAAATGAAACAAATATTTTACTTTCTTCAATATTTAATTGACGATTTGAACTTAACGATGTAGTAAGTGATATAGATTGAACGAAGTGTTGATGATAAATTACATATGAATATTTCATTTTACAAATAAAGGAAATGAAGAAAATTGTCGAGCAACCGAGATTTTATCATAAAATATTAATGTGAATAATAACAATTTAAGGCATTATAAATAGGGACATTTGAAACGATAAAATATCGACAAAATCAATTTTATTCAAATATTTCAAAAAATATGTCTCGGAAAACAAAACCGGTCTTTCCTTTTTTTTTGCTTCAATCATTTAAAACAAAACTGTGGTCGAAGATCAAGCTTTTATGTTCACACAAAATCAATCAGTCAACTGATAAGAGAAATCATCACTGAAAAGAAGAGAAAGGAAAACGAAGAAACGAGAAGTTTTAGTAATTATACCTGCCCTCTTGGTACAAAATTTCACCATTTAACATTTCTTTACATCTGGATTTTACATAACTGGATTTATTTCGTGAAATGTTTCGAACTATTTGATCTATCCATGAAATATTTTATTCATTCAGTTAAAAACTCATTTAGTTCAGCTTTATTCTTTCTGTCGATTTCTCTTTCGTTTTTTGCATCTAAAATCATTTTTTCATTTAGTAATACCAATTTCTTACTTATTAAATTTGCATTTCATGCATATCTAATAATGATAAGAATTCTTCAACACGAATACATAGAGTAAAAATGAAGTACCAATGAAGGAATATTTGTGTATTTTTCTTTTGGTATAGGAAATTGAAGAAATCCATTTTATTGCTACAACAAATCCATCCATTTTATTGGCAGCATCAAAACTTGATGATTATAAGCGTTTTCTGAAAGAAAGCATTGCATAGGCGAAAAAATTCGGTTCATCATTAAATCGTGAAGAACCAAAAACAGTTTTAGGTATTTTCTGAATTTGTGACATAACTATAAAGTTTATAGATCATTATAACATAGTTTTCTCTCCATATATTTAATAGGAAGAACAACGGATTGTGTAATATTTTTCAGATGATATAATATGACTGCATGAACCGTTGAACACTTTTCCTTCTTATTTTTTAGAAAAGATCTTAACCATGAAATTCATCTATATGTTTGAAAGAGTAGATTCTATCAAAATTAGTTATTCTTATCCATGATTTTTTTTCCAAAACTTTTACAGTTGCATGCTTTAGCTATGCAAAATTCTTTTAAATTGATGCTAAGTGAAAATGTTACCATAACCATCCATCCTTTCTCAACATAAAGATATTTTTAGTAAATTTTATTTGTTTTTTTTTTTTTTTTTTTTTTTTTTTTTTTAGGCTGAATTTTAATAAAAATGCACAAATTGCAAAAGCACTGACGATTATAAAGATATGCGAAGAAGAAACATTTACACAAGAATATGTATCAATAAAATTCAATAAAATTATCCTCAACTTGGGAAGGCATTCAAGCTGCTTGATTATTTCATTATATCAAACATTGTATTATTATTCATGACTTCATTATCAATTTCTGAAGAGACTTTTTGGTTATTTAAGTACAATTAATTGGTCTATTTCAGTGGACAGATAGAATTTTCTAACGGTTGTATGATTGCATCTGAACATTGTATTTTAGATCTTTTAGAATTTCATTTAATATGTCAATGTTTTTCTGCTCATTACATATTTTTTATTTTTGATAGCTTTTTTATAGGTAAATGAGTTATGCAATATGTTATTAGTTTTTTGAAAATATATTCAGATTCACCTACCGTTACCCGTTACCATTCCCAGTTATGATCAGATTTCTATTTTTTTTTCTTTTAAATTTATTTCTTTTTTATATTAACGAATTTCTCAGTGTTAGTATACTTGAGAGTAAGCATGGTGTAATATGACGTTACTATTCAACATTTATCAAGCTATCGCATGTGCCGAAGCGAATGCAACACTAATCTCTCCATTTGTTGGCCGAATTCGTGATTGGTATTTAAAAAATACAAATTCGAAAGATTATAATATCTAATTTTGTTTGAGTTAAATTTGAAACTTGTTATTAGAAATTAAATATGCAAAACGGAAAAACGATATAGATTTTGACCAGTTGATTTTGGAATATTCTTTATCTTTAGAATGTCCGAAAAATCTGTTGTTATTACAAAATATATGACTCTAAAACAGAAGTTATGGCAGCATCATTTCGTAACATAGATGAAATCTTAAGTTGCGATTTGGTGACGATCAGATAAGAAACACTGTACTTTTTTTTTTTGTGAACGTAAAGTTCTAAAAATACAATATTTTGTCTTTAAGAGATCTATCTTATCAAATTGTAAAATTTATTTCTTTGCAATGGCATTGCTCAAAGATTTATCAGTTGACAATGAATATGTCTCTGTAATTTTACATCCAGGAAAGGATATATTTATACATTTTATATATACATGAATTTCTCTATGGAAAATTGTGTTTTGTTTTTGATTTCTTTAAAAAGAAATATGTTATCATTTTTGTCAATGATAATCATTGGTATAAATATAATATATTTAAAAAAAGAAAAAAAAAAACGAACTCTTTAAAATGCAAAAGTTTTACTTGGCGAACTAATGTTTCGGTATGAAATGAATGATGATAAAATGGCAGCGGATTTTTTGGCTGATTGAATATGTCGTTTTGCAGCAGATGCTCGAGCAATAGAAAATTTAACTGATAAACTTTATCATTCTTTTTCGGATGATTTATTCTTGCTTACAAGTTTATCATATTTTTTTGCATTATTAGAATGAGAAAGATGGTTTTTCTTTTTTTTTAGAAATTAGCAAAAAATACAGCTAGCACGCAGTATATTAAACGACAGCACGTCAATCAAATAGTATAAGTATAAATGGATTTCTGATCGTATCCTTTTTTTATCAAAAATCTCTTTAAATGTGGTTTGATTGATCTGACTTAACTCATTGAACGAATAAGTTTGGCACAAAAATGTCCTATACAGTATTTCTGATGAAATGTCTTTGTTCTTTTAATTTTTAATTGATAAAATCCAATCTTTTCTATTCTTTTTCTGAAAACTTATGATTTTTTTTTCAAATTTTAGTAATTTCGTACGTAATCCAAATTAACCATACCAGTTTCAATGCTTCATCAGTGTGATAATTTATCATTTCCAAAAGTATCATTTTCTTACTTCAATACCAATTCAAATTACAGTTTGAATTATAGCTCATGAAATTTTACATTACTTTCCTTTTTATTTGATCAGTGGTATATAAATTTTGCTAATCTTTGCTTTTTTTTTATATTATAATTGATTAAAAAAATGTTTTATGGAAAATTTTTGTATCCTAAACATAATAGAATTTCATTATTATTTCTATTTATCATTTCTGTGCTTTTTTTCTAACTTTCATTTATTAATTCTATAATTTTAAAGATAAGTTATTTGAGATGTTTGGTTTATTTTAATACATCTTCGCAAATTATCTTGCTATTTTATAAAATTAATTTGTGTAATTATAGTATATATCATAGCATAATATTGCTTCGTTTTTTATCTGAAGTAAAGACGAGTAGATATCATAACTATTGATAAAATGATTGACAGATATTTTTTTCAAAAATTTTTCAAATTTTTTCAAAAAGGGAAGCTTTTTTTATATCTTTTCATGACAAAAAAATTTCCTTGGCAAACATTTTATTGTTCGAGGAAGTTTAATTATTGTTGAACGCCGGATTGAAATTTATTAGTGTTTAAAACGTAGAATATTTATGTATGAAATGATGAATAATTTCATGAAAATTGATCGAATTTCAATCATTTCATTGCTTTTTTATTAACACCAGAATCAATAAAGCGTATTGCGCGTTGTTTATTAATATAATGCCAAATACGCATAGCAATATTCATCAAGCCACCAATTAATGTTGATATAATTAAAAGTGTTACAACTAAACAATTTTAAAGCTGGTAGAAATGGATTCTAAAAAGATTTTTACTACTTTTTAATTGTTGATATATTTATTTATTTAGAAGCAAAATAAATTTTTGATATTTTTTAATTTTTGATATATATATTTAAAAGCAAAATGGACTATAGTTTTATTCCGTAATTAAATTTTGCTACTCTTTAATTATTGATATATCTATTTATTTATCTAGGAGCAAAATTTTACTAATAATTTTTCCTATGACTTTATTATTAATGTATCATGCTTAGAAATAAGATAAAATGATTTATTGAAATAAAATTTATAAAAATTTATCATAAATTATGAATATTCTGTGCAATTAAAATGATAAATATTCATTTTGATAATCAAAAAAGCGGAAAAAAAATCAAAAAAAGGGAAAACGCTATGATTAGAATAAAAAAATAAAAATATCATCTTAACTTATTGTTAAATAATTCTAATATTGTAAACATACACTTACGTATACGTGCTATATCAGGTGAGCGTGGTGGTAAACCAACCACGAAAATTCGATCAAAAAATTCTCTTTCAATAGTTAATGTTATCATATACCACAAGCATATAGATAAGCAAATTACCGATGATGTTTCAACAATATTCTAAAATTAGATATTGTATACATTTAGATATACCAATAATATTTAATTACTATTTTATTAATACTAAACTTATTAGCAAGTTTTTTTTAAATATTTAGTTACTTATTATCAATCCTATCATATTAAAGTATTTATTTATCCATCAATAAAATTTCCAAATTGATCAGTTTTTTGTTGAAATGAATCATTTAAGAATATTATTTATGAGCTGTTGCGAATCACAATTGATATCATTAGAAAAAAAATTAAATTTGGAATTTTATGCTTTTCCAGATAAATTTTTCTAATAAAATCTTCTAAGTTTTATGCTTTTCCTAATTTCTAATGCATCGGCAATTTCATTATTTTGCTCAATTTTTAATCTTTATTCATTATTTTTATATTAATTTTATACTTTAATATTTCATTGTATTAATAAATATGATTAAAAAAAAGTAATTTTTTGACTATGAGCAACTTTTTTCTTACATTTTATTAACAATGCCTAGCTTATAATATAAACTAATGTATTTTGGCTAAAAAATTCTACATTTAATAACTTTGTTAGTAAAAATATTCTTCATTTAATTTTTATTTCATTGTATGTTTTTTAAATTTATTTTGCCACGCAAACTTATAAGAAAAAAACTTTTTTGAACTGATTTTATTTAACAAAATTTTATTGCAAACAACTGAACAGCTATTGCAAATTGCAGGCTTGAATATATTTTAAAAATATGAATGTATTATAATTTCATATGTATAAAAAGCTCACATATGTAGATGGAATCTAAGAGTTCGCTATGTTTTTAAAGCTTTTGAACTTGGTAAAAAAAGAAAATAGCATTTGTTTTTCTTAAATTCATTTTAAAAATTATGAAAAGTAAAAAATAATCTTTTGAAAAAAGAGAAAGATATTTTGTTTTTTTGCATATATTTTGTTTTTTTGTTTTTTTTTTTTTTTGCATCAAGCTAAAATTAAGCCATTTATCATTAAACAATAGCTTAGTCCAACTAATTTTGCAATAATTAGAGAAGATTTGAAAACTTCAAATTCATCCCTAAGCAAAACTGGATAGTTTAATTAAATTTCCTCAAATTCACTTACATATTTGAAATACTTGAAAGAAGTATTGAAATTTCAATATTTACTTCATCAATTTCATTTTCTACTAACAAGATATTGAATTTCAATAGTTGCTTAATTATTACTGGTATCATTAATTACTAATATTAACTAGTATCATTAGTCATCAATTGCTATTACCGATGTCAGTTTTGATAATTCATTAAAAAGTTATTTGTTTCAACTGTTATCAATGTAGCAAATTTATTACATTTCTTATCAAATCATTTTAATTTAGATCTTGTCAAAAATTTGGAAAAAATATCATGCTCATGGAAATTACAATTGAAAAAATCTCTCAATTCAGATCATCATCATTAATTAATTTATATATTCATATGTAAATATTTCAATCTGTTCGCTTTTCATTTTTTTTTTCAAAATCTTTTCTCTTAAATCAAAGTTAAACAAAAATAATTCCCATTAAATAATAAGTAAAATTTATGACAAATGTGAGCATGAGAAAAATTTAGGAAAAAATTTTGTCATTTATTTCTGAAAATTTTTTTCCAACTGAAGATTAAAGATAAAAACATTTAAAAAAAAAAAAAATCATTGTTTTAATTTCTAAAATTAAAGCGAGAAAAAAAGCTGAAAATGATCAAAGATTCAACCGTCATTTCAATTTGTGGTTTTTGCCACTTCCATATTGGTTGTAAGATATTTCCGGATTTTGAATATTTTTCTTGGCAAATTTCACATCGATCATTATTGTTTGATCGAAGTAACCATTCATTTAAGCAATGCTCGTGAATATCGCCCATCTGGCAATTAGCATTTCTTTTTTCACTTACTTTATTTCTTTTTATTTTTTAATAAATAATAATTTTCTTTTAAATAAAAAGTTTTTTATTACAATTGGAAATAAAAATGAGTTATAAAAATTAATAATATAAATCGTTATTAAAAAATACGTTTGAATCAATTAAATGATAGTTTATTAATATTTGATTATATAGACTGAAGAAAAGTTTGATAAAATTATCATTAATTAAATAATCAAATAGAATGCAATGTTTAATGAATTATGTAATGGAATAATATTTCATACGTTTAACATTTAAGTTTTATACGCTCTACATGTTTATATTGTTTTCAAAGCCATAAATTATAAAAAATAATGCAAAAAATGAAACACTAATTAAGCTTTAAAAAATACTAAATCTATTAATTTATTATTCGTTTGATATAAAATAGCTATAAAATTGGATTTTCGTTTATTTTAACTTGGATAATTAAATATATCGAATTGAACATTTAAATGATGATCTTTTAATTAAATACATTAATTAAGCATATCAAGTACGTCGAATTAAACCAACTAATTACTTATATTAAATGTATCGAATTAAATATATTAAAACATCGAATTAATTGAAAATAAAATTAAAAAAACAAGTTTTGTTGAACATATAAATCAATTTAGTACTTTATAATTCATTTAAATTGTAAATTTTAGCTTCATTGAATGTAGTAATATAAAAAGAAATAAGCTGAAAATATTAATGTAATATGAAATTAATTACCGAGATATCAAATAATTTATTATGCATAATAGATATAGGAAAAGAATGGTAATCGAATTTGAAGATCTTACTGTTCCGGTACAGGCACATGGTCGAACAAGTTCACCGGTTTCCGATTGACATATACGGCATGCTCTTTTTTCCGTGTTAGATGAATCAGATGTGGTTTTCGGTGAGCTATAATTCTAATTTGCATTATGGAAAAACAGAATAAAAAATGATTTTCATTTAATGCACATTTTCTTTTTTTTCTCTAAAGGATTTGTTATTCATTCCAAGTAAAAATTTTTCTTTAATAATATAATCGTTTATTACCTCAGTTTTTAAAGATAAATTATTTCAATTTAAATAAAAAAATAATCGTTAAATGATGTTTTTCTTCTTTCAATCTTCTGTTTTTCCATTTATTACTTTGTTGAGTTTTCAATATGAGCCTTTTTTTTATTTTAAGTTATCGCTCCAGCGTTTTTTCTGACTTATCATTTAAAAAAGTTGGAAATATTTCCAATGTTTTCAGAAATAGATGAAACACATATGCTTTTTTATCATAATCTTTTCAAATGTTATGTTTCTAATAAAAAAATTGAAATTCTATCATTATTTAAAGAAATGTAAAATTTGAAATATGCTATTAAACAAAATATGAAGTTTGAAAATTATGAAAACATTTAAACAAAACAAAATAATTTGAACTGATCACATTAAAAAAATCAAATTGTATTTTAATTTTTATCTTTCATTCTTTTATTTAATAAGAGCTTGCAATTGACATTGTAACTTCCAAAACATATATTTTTTATTTGTTAAAATATACATGTATACATATGCTAATAAAATTTTCTATCTGTATCGAATATATATAAAATTTCTGCAGGTTATAATTTGACCTATTTTAGGTCTCCAGGAAAAAAGCGAAACTATATCTCTCTGTTGCATTAATTGGTTAGAATTTTTAAAATCATGTATTTGTATATCAACTTTAGTTATTTCATACATTTATTTCAAACATTTTTAATAGGACCCATTGGAGCTTTTTTTTTTTTTTTTCTTAATTTAATGCAAGAAAGTATAGAGAGAGAGAGAGATGGAAAAAAGAAAAAGGAACTAAAGTATTCGAGTGATACTTCTGATATTTTCAAGACATTATTATTTTAAATTTTCCCAAAAAAGGAGAAAAAAAAGCAGCAATAAAAACAGTAATATTGTAGCGGAATAGAAAGTTAACACTAAACGTGTCAAATAAAATTTCATAATATGCATAGGAAATAAAGTAAAATTCAAGTATTACTCGGAACCAAAATAATATAATTAAAAGCTCACTTTGGTATGTCAACACGAACTGATTCTTGAAAATGTATAACATGTGTAGATGATCCTTTTTTATTTCCGTGAAATATTTGAAAATTCTTTTCTGCTAATTTTTTTCGATTTGATTGCATTTGGATGTTGCATCATTCATTTCTGTCATTTCATCACATTTTTCTAAACAGTTATTATCCTCATCAATTGATCCATCTGAAATAGATATATCGATTCGTTTATTCCTTTTTTTCGTTCAAAAATTTTAAATGATTAATCAATCTTTTATTTGATTTAAAAATTTCTTTTTATATTTACTTATATTTACTTTAAAAAATAACTGCAAAAGGGAAATGAAATAATTTATTAATTGATACATAAAATAATCAGCAAAAAAATGCAAAGAAGGCACCGAAGATTATCCAATAGAAATTTTATTGTGTAAAAATCAATGGTATTTAAGCAAAAAACAAAAGAGTATACACCTACTTACTTGTAAGCGTATTTTCCATTTCATCCTGACCAATGACATCTCCATTACCATTTGCTTCAATTTTTGACATTTAATAATAACCACTGCTCTTCAAATAAGTTTTTATGAATCAATAAACAGAAATAACAATTGCAGCGATTAAATTGATGCAATAAAAAATTTTTTTCCCATATATAAATTAAATATGCAAATCGTGCAAATAATAATTACATGCTAAATTATTGTTATTATTATTGTAATTATAAATTTTATCGTCGAATCAATAATATATGAATCATTTTTATAAAACATAAAAGAAAGTTTTGAGATCTTCAATTTCACAGGAACAAAATCACTTTCTTACTCAGATAAAAAAATTACGAACGAAAATATTTAGAAAGATATTGTTTTGGTTTTTAGAATTTTTTTAGAAAAAGAAATTTTTGTATGCATTGCAAAAATCTACTAAGCAATTTCTATTATATATCACAACCAAAAAAAAGTTTTTTTGAAAAAAAAAAAAAAGATTTTTTTTGCTAAACGTCTGGCTTTTTTCTCCAATGTTTACATCTCCTCCTTTTTTCTTTTTCTCTCGTTTGTTCTGTTCTCATCGAATCGATCGTCTAGTAGTATTATACATATTGTACGCAATTAAATTTATTTTGTGGGAGTCTATTTCAGAATACAAGCATCTATTGATTAACGAAAATCTATAATAATAATCTAACAATAAAACTAAATTAACAAAAAACGCGTATTAAGAAGTTACAGATCAAAATAGTAACAATACCTCATCAGAATCGGACCTGATGAATTATGCTCATGATCTTTCCGTTGCTTTTTCTTTTTTCGTTCTTGCTATTATATTCATGTTCATGTTTTCTTTTTCTCTTATGTTCATTTTATGTCCTGGTTATTATTTTTTGGTTTTTGAAAATTTCAGTTTTTTTCTCAGTTAAAATCTGGTTCTGTTCCTTTTCATTTTTGATTGTTTACTATTTTGTCTGATATAAAGGGGTAGTCTATTATATGGTTTTTGACTTTGCAGAAGTTACCATATTTTGTTATTTCGTTAAATTTTTGTAAAGATTTTTTCTTTATTTTTTGGTATATTTTTTTGTTATTTCCAATTTTTTTATTACATAATTTTTTAGATATAGTTGTTGTAGTTCTACTGAATCTTTTAATTGTTTATTATTATTGGGAATATTTTCTTATAATGAAGTTTTTATTCTATTTTTTTATTTTGTTTTGTTTTTGGTTATTTCTTATAATTATAATGTCAATTTTATTAGTTCAGAGATTTTTTTAATGTCCCTTTGAGATTAAAAATTTTGTTGTTGTTTGGTACTTTTAATTTAATTGGTTTTTTTTTTATTACTATCTATATGTTTGATATCTTTAGGTGTTAGTTATTTGGTTTTTTATCTTTCTATAATTAGTTTTAATTTTTTTTTTGAAATATTATGATTATTTTGTTCATTTGTTATTTTATGTTGGTTTATTATCTGTTTTTTGCTGTTTTAGTTTAATTTTTTTAATTTCTAATTTGTAATTAGAAGATAGCTTCAGTTTATGTTTGTTTTTTTATTGTTTTGTTCTTTTTTTAGTCCTTTTTTATTTTTTGTTTTTTTTTTCTTTATCTGTTTTAATAGGTTTTTTTTGATTCTTTTAATTTTGTTTTTTTATCTTTTATAAGTGTTTTTATTTTAGGTTTTATTTGTGTTTCTGAAGTTTTGGGTGGTTTAGTTTTTTATTGCTATCTTACCGTTTTTTCTAGTGTTTGTTTTTTTATTCTGGTAGTTTTTTAATTTTATATATTTTTTATGAATTAGCTGTATTGGCAATCTTATTTTGTTTACTTGGTTATGGTCGTCAAGTTTTTAAAAGTTAGTGCTTGTTATTATTTGGTTTTTTATACTTTATTTTTTGATATACTTTTTTTGTTTTTTTAGTCATGTTTTTAATTTCTTTAACTTTTATTATGTTTATTAAGAATTTTTATATCTTATGAGTTAATTTTTTTGTTGAGTTTATGTTTTTTGGTTAAGTTCCCTGTTTATTTTTTGCATGTATGGTTACCTAAGGTTCATGTGGAGGCTCCTACTAGTACTAGAATAGTTTTAGCTGGAGTTATATTGAAGTTATAGGTGGGACTGGGCTTTATCGTATTGGTAAGTCCTTGAATTTTTTTGGTTTTGAGCTATTAATTTTTTTCTTTGGTTAGAATAGTTTTTTGTTCTTTTAATTGTATGTTTCAAAGTGATTGTAAGTCTTTGGCTGCATATTCTTCTATTTGTCATATGGGTTTTGTTTTATTATCTGAGATTAGCATATTGTATTATGGTAAACCTACAGCTTTAATTATGATATTTAATTATGATATTACCTCATGGATATATTTCTATTTTGATATTTTATTTCACTGGTGAATTTTATCATATTGCTAGAAGTCGTTAGTTTATTATTATGAGGATATTTTAATATTAGTATGTTATTTTGTTTGATTTTTGTTTAACTATGGTTTCTGATTTTGGCTTTCCTAGTCCTATTTCTTTTTTTCTGAGTATTTAATATTAAATTGATTTAGTTCTGTTTTTTTATTTTAGTATTTTTTTTTCTTTTTGTGTATTTAGTTTCTTTTTATTACTCTATTTATGTTATGGTTTGTTTATAGTTGGTAATAAGGTTAGTTATATTTGTGATAGTCGGGCTATTATTTGTTTACCTTTGGTCTTTATAGTTTATATTTTTTTTGGTTTATTTATGTTATTTAATATGAATATTTTTTTGTGGTATGTATGACTTTTAATGTGTTGAAGCAGAGGATTAATAATATCGTTAATCATAAAACTATTGGTACTTATTATATTATTTTAGGTTTTTGAGCTGGTTTGGGTGGGTCTTTGTTATCTATGATTAATCGTTTTGAGCTAGTCCTGGTGGTTATTTATTTTTTGGCAATGGTCAAGTTTATAATTCTGTTTTGACTATACATGGTACTCTAATGATTTTTTTATGGTAATACCTATTTTAATTGTGTTTTGGTAATTGAATATTACCTGTTATATTAGATGCTCTTAGATGGCTTTTCCTCGAGTTAATGCTTTATCTTTTCGGTTTACTTTTGTAGCTTTATTAATGGTTTATCAGTCCTTTTTTATCGGTGGTGGTCGAGATAGTAGTTGAACTTTTTATCCTCCTTTGAGAGAAGTTTCTTTAGATGTTATAATTTAAGGATTACATACTGTGGGAATTGGTTCTTTATTGGGTGCTAATAATTTTATAGTTACTACCCAGAATATACGTTCTGTTGCTGTAACTTTAGATAAAACAAGTACATTTGTTTGAACTTCTTAATTAACTTCCTTTTTGTTAGTATTATCTGTGCCTGTATTAGCTGGTTCTTTATTATTTTTATTACTTGATCGTAATTTTAATACTTCTTTTTATGATACTAAATATGGAGGCAACCCTTTGTTGCATAAACATTTATTTTGATTTTTTGGTAATCCTGAAGTAAATTTAGAATTTATAGGTAAAAAATATAATTTTTTAAGTTGCATAAGCATCATAAAATGGAATTTAGTTATTATCCTATTATATTTGGATTAGGTATATTAGTAGTGGATGTTGGATTAGTTTTATTTATAAATATAACTATTAGTTTTATAAATATATCCATGAATTGTGAATAACAGCCTGAGTATCATAACTATATGGATTGTGAATCACGATTGTATATGTCTGAGCATCATACATCCATGAATGGTGAATAACGGTCTGAGTAACATATATCCATGAACTGTGAATGACGATTTGAGTATCACAAATCCATGAAATGTGAGTCATGATTGCATATGTCTGAGTATCATACATCCAATAATTGTGAATAACGATCTGAGTATCATAAATTTATGAAATGACAAATTACGATTGCACATGTCTGAGTATCATGCATCCATGTATTGTGACTTACGGTCTGAGTATCATACATCCATCAATTGTGAATGACGGTCTGAGAATCATACCTAATGAATCGTTAATCAGGATTTTATATGTCTGACTATCACTAGAAGACATTTTGATTATTTCATGCCACTTCTCTGCAAATGCAACAATATCACTAAAAGACATTCTGATTAAATCATTAACTCATACCATTTCTCCACAGGTATAACAATACAACTAGAATATTTTTTGATAAATTCATTAACTCACATCATTTCTCTACCAATATAACAAGATCACTAGAAGATATTTTGATTAATTCATTAACTCATACCATTTCTCTGCAAATATAACAATATCACAAGAAGGTATTTTGATTACTTCACTAACTCATACCATTTCTTTACCATATAACAAGATCACTAGGAGATATTTTGATTAATTCATTAACTCGTACCATTTCTCTACAGATAAAAGAATATCACTAGAAGACATTTGATTAATTCACGCCATTTCTCTGCAAATATAACAATACCACTAGAAGATATTTTGATTAATTCATTAACTCATATCATTTCTCTGCAGATATAACAATATCACTAGAAGACATTTTGATTAATTCATGACATTTCTCTGCAAATATAACAAGATCACTAGAAGACATTTTGATTAATTCATTAACTCATATCATTTCTCTGCAGATATAACAATATCACTAGAAGACATTTTGATTAATTCATGACATTTCTCTGCAAATATAACAAGATCACTAGGAGACATTTTGATTAATTCATGCCACATCTCTGCAAATATAACAATATCACTAGAAGATATTTTGATTAATTCATTAACTCATATCATTCCTCTGCAAATATAACAATACCACTAGAAGACATTTTGATTAATTCACGCCATTTCTCTGCAAATATAACAATACCACTAGAAGACATTTTGATTAACTCATGACATTTCTCTGCAAATATAACAAGATCACTAGAAGACATTTCGATTAATTCATGCCATTTCTCTGCAAATATAACAATATCACTAGAAGATATTTCGATAAAATTCATGCCACTTCTCTGCAAATATAACAATATCACTAGAAGGTATTTTGATTACTTCACTAACTCACATCATTTCTCTACAGATATAACAAGATCACTAGAAAGATATTTTGATTAATTCACTAACTCATACCATATCTTTACCATATAACAAGATCACTAGGAGATATTTTGATTAATTCATTAACTCGTACCATTTCTCTACAGATAAAAGAATATCACTGAAGACATTTTGATTAACTCATGACATTTCTCTGCAAATATAACAATATCACTAGAAGATATTTTGATTAATTCACTAACTCATACCATTTCTTTACCAATATAACAAGATCACTAGGAGACATTTTGATTAATTCATGACATTTCTCTGCAAAATATAACAATATCACTAGAAGTTGTTTCGATAAATTCATGCCACTTCTCTGCAAATATAACAATATCACTAGAAGATATTTTGATTAATTCATTAACTCATATCATTCCTCTGCAAATATAACAATATCACTAGTAGATATTTCGATATATTCATTAACTCATACTATTTTTTTACAGATTAAACAATATCACTAGAAGACATTTTGAATAATTCACGCCATTTCTCTGCAAATATAACAATACCACTAGAAGACATTTTGATTAATTCACTAACTCATACCATTTCTTTACCAATATAACAAGATCACTAGGAGACATTTTGATTAATTCATGCCACTTCTCTGCAATATAACAATATCACTAGAAGATATTTTGATTTATTCATTAACTCATACCATTTCTCTACAGATATAACAATATCACTAGAAGACATTATGATTAATTCATGACATTTCTCTGCAGATATAACAATATCACTAGAAGATATTTTGATTAATTCATGACATTTCTCCGCAAATATAACAATATCACTAGAAGTTGTTTCGATTTATTCACGCCATTCCTCTGCCAAATATAACAATACCACTAGAAGAGATTTGATTAATTCATTAACTCATACCATTTCTCTGCAGATATAACAATATCACTAGAAGACATTTTAATTAATTCACGCCATTTCTCTGCAAATCTAACAATATCACTAGAAGATATTTCGATATATTAATTAACTCATACTATTTTTTTACAGATTAAACGATATCACTAGAAGACATTTTGAATAATTCACGCCATTCCTCTGCAAATACAACAATACCACTAGAAGACATTTTGATTAATTCATTGACTCATACCATTTCTCTGCAGATATAACAATATCACTAGAAGGTATCTTGATTACTTCACTAACTCATTTCATTTCTCTACAGATATAACAAGATCACTAGAAGATATTTTGATTAATTCACTAACTCATACCATTTCTTTACCGTATAACAAGATCACAAGGAGATATTTTGATTAATTCATTAACTCATATTATTCCTCAACAGATATAACAATATCACTAGAAGACATTTTGATTAATTCATTAACTCATACCAATTCTCTGCAAATATTACAAGACCACTAGGAGACATTTTGATTAATCGTTAACTCCTACCATTTCTCTACAGATAAAAGAATATCACTAGAAGACATTTTGATTAATTCACGCCATTTCTCTGCAAATATAAACAATATCACTAGAAGACATTTTGATAAAATTCATGCCACTTCTCTGCAAATATAACAAGATCACTAGAAGATATTTTGATTAATTCACTAACTCATACCATATCCTTACCAATATAACAAGATCACTAGAAGACATTTTGATAAATTCATTAACTCATATCATTTCTCTGCAAATATAAACCACTAGAAGATATTTTGATTTATTCATGACATTTCTCTGCAAATATTACAATATCACTAGAAGTTGTTTCGATAAATTCATGCACTTCTCTGCAAATATAACAATATCACTAGAAGATATTTCGATATATTCATTAACTCATACTATATTTTTACAGATTAAACAATATCACTAGAAGACATTTTGATTAATTCATGACATTTCTCTGCAAATATAACAATATCACTAGAAGTTGATTCGATTAATTCACGCCATCCTCTACAAATATAACAATACCACTAGAAGACATTTTGATTAACTCATGACATTTCTCTGCAAATATAACAAGATCACAAGAAGGTATTCTGATTACTTCACTAACTCACATCATTTCTCTACAGATATAACAAGATCACTAGAAGATATTTTGATTAATTCACTAACTCATACCATTTCTTTACCAATATAACAAGATCACTAGAAGACATTTTGATTAATTCATTAACTCATACCATTTCTCTGCAGATATAACAATATCACTAGAAGGTATTTTGATTACTTCACTAACTCACATCATTTCTCTACAGATATAACAAGATCACTAGAAGATATTTTGATTAATTCACTAACTCATACCATTTCTTTACCATATAACAAGATCACTAGGAGATATTTTGATTAATTCATTAACTCGTACCATTTCTCTACAGATAAAAGAATATCACTAGAAGACATTTTGATTAATTCACGCCATTTCTCTGCAAATATAGCAATATCACTAGAAGATATTTTGATTAATTCACTAACTCATACCATTTCTTTACCAATATAACAAGATCACTAGGAGATATTTTGATTAATTCATTAACTCGTACCATTTCTCTACAGATAAAAGAATATCACTAGAAGATATTTTGATTAATTCATTAACTCATATCATTTCTCTGCAGATATAACAATATCACTAGAAGACATTTTGATTAATTCATGACATTTCTCTGCAAATATAACAAGATCACTAGAAGACATTTTGATTAATTCATTAACTCATATCATTTCTCTGCAGATATAACAATATCACTAGAAGACATTTTGATTAATTCATGACATTTCTCTGCAAATATAACAAGATCACTAGGAGACATTTTGATTAATTCATGCCACATCTCTGCAAATATAACAATATCACTAGAAGATATTTTGATTAATTCATTAACTCATATCATTCCTCTGCAAATATAACAATACCACTAGAAGACATTTGATTAACTCATGACATTTCTCTGCAAATATAACAAGATCACTAGAAGACATTTCGATTAATTCATACCATTTCTCTGCAAATATAACAATATCACTAGAAGATATTTCGATAAATTCATGCCACTTCTCTGCAAATATAACAATATCACTAGAAGGTATTTTGATTACTTCACTAACTCACATCATTCTCTACAGATATAACAAGATCACTAGAAGATATTTTGATTAATTCACTAACTCATACCATATCTTTACCATATAACAAGATCACTAGGAGATATTTTGATTAATTCATTAACTCGTACCATTTCTCTACAGATAAAAGAATATCACTGAAGACATTTTGATTAACTCATGACATTTCTCTGCAAATATAGCAATATCACTAGAAGATATTTTGATTAATTCACTAACTCATACCATTTCTTTACCAATATATAACAAGATCACTAGGAGACATTTGATTAATTCATGACATTTCTCTGCAGATATAACAATATCACTAGAAGACATTTTGATTAATTCATGACATTTCTCCGCAAATATAACAATATCACTAGAAGTTGTTTCGATTTATTCACGCCATTCCTCTGCAAATATAACAATACCACTAGAAGAGATTTTGATTAACAATACCACTAGAGATTTTGATTAATTCATTAACTCATACCATTTCTCTGCAGATATAACAATATCACTAGAAGACATTTTGATTAATTCACGCCATTTTCTCTGCAAATATAACAATATCACTAGAGATATTTCGATATATTCATTAACTCATACTATTTTTTTACAGATTTAAACAATATCACTAGAAGACATTTTGAATAATTCACGCCATTCCTCTGCAAATATAACAATACCACTAGAAGACATTTTGATTAATTCATTGACTCATACCATTTCTCTGCAGATATAACAATATCACTAGAAGGTATTTTGATTACTTCACTAACTCATTTCATTTCTCTACAGATATAACAAGATCACTAGAAGATATTTGATTAATTCACTAACTCATACCATTTCTCTACAGTATAAACAAGATCACTAGAAGATATTTTGATTAATTCATTAACTCATATTATTCCTCAACAGATATAACAATATCACTAGAAGACATTTTGATTAATTCATTAACTCATACCAATTCTCTGCAAACATTACAAGACCACTAGGAGACATTTTGATTAATTCGTTAACTCCTACCATTTCTCTACAGATAAAAGAATATCACTAGAAGACATTTTGATTAATTCACGCCATTTCTCTGCAAATATAACAATATCACTAGAAGATATTTCGATAAATTCATGCCACTTCTCTGCAAATATAACAAGATCACTAGAAGATATTTTGATTAATTCACTAACTCATACCATATCCTTACCAATATAACAAGATCACTAGAAGACATTTTGATAAATCATTAACTCATATCATTTCTCTGCAAATATAAACCACTAAGAAGATATTTTGATTAATTCATGACATTTCTCTGCAAATATAACAATATCACTAGAAGTTGTTTCGATTAATTCACGCCATCCCTCTACAAAATATAACAATACCACTAGAAGACATTTTGATTAACTCATGACATTTCTCTGCAAATATAACAAGATCACAAGAAGGTATTCTGATTACTTCACTAACTCACATCATTTCTCACAGATATAACAAGATCACTAGAAGATATTTTGATTAATTCACTAACTCATACCATTTCTTTACCATATAACAAGATCACTAGAGACATTTTGATTAATTCATTAACTCGTACCATTTCTCTACAGATAAAAGAATATCACTAGAAGACATTTTGATTAATTCACGCCATTTCTCTGCAAATTATAACAATATCACTAGAAGATATTTTGATTAATTCACTAACTCATACCATTTCTTTACCAATATAACAAGATCACTAGGAGATATTTTGATTAATTCATTAACTCGTACCATTCTCTACAGATATAACAATATCACTAGAAGACATTTGATTAATTCATTAACTCATATCATTTCTCTGCAGATATAACAATATCACTAGAAGACATTTGATTAATTCATGACATTTCTCTGCAAATATAACAAGATCACTAGAAGACATTTTGATTAATTCATTAACTCATATCATTTCTCTGCAGATATAACAATATCACTAGAAGACATTTTGATTAATTCATGACATTTCTCTGCAAATATAACAAGATCACTAGGAGACATTTTGATTAATTCATGCCACATCTCTGCAAATATAACAATATCACTAGAAGATATTTGATTAATTCATTAACTCATATCATTCCTCTGCAAATATAACAATACCACTTGAAGACATTTTGATTAACTCATGACATTTCTCTGCAAATATAACAAGATCACTAGAAGACATTTCGATTAATTCATGCCATTTCTCTGCAAATATAACAATATCACTAGAAGATATTTCGATAAATTCATGCCACTTCTCTGCAAATATAACAATATCACTGGAAGGTATTTTGATTACTTCACTAACTCACATCATTTCTCTACAGATATAACAAGATCACTAGAAGATATTTTGATTAATTCACTAACTCATACCATATCTTTACCATATAACAAGATCACTAGGAGATATTTTGATTAATTCATTAACTCGTACCATTTCTCTACAGATAAAAGAATATCACTAGAAGACATTTGATTAATTCATGCCATTCTCTGCCAAATATAACAATATCACTAGAAGATATTTTGATTAATTCACTAACTCATACCATTTCTTTACCAATATAACAAGATCACTAGGAGACATTTTGATTAATTCATTGACATTTCTCTGCCAGATATAACAATATCACTAGAAGACATTTTGATTAATTCATGACATTTCTCCGCAAATATAACAATATCACTAGAAGTTGTTTCGATTTATTCACGCCATTCCTCTGCAAATATAACAATACCACTAGAAGAGATTTTGATTAACAATACCACTAGAGATTTGATTAATTCATTAACTCATACCATTTCTCTGCAGATATAACAATATCACTAGAAGACATTTTAATTAATTCACGCCATTTCTCTGCAAAATATAACATATCACTAGAAGATATTTTGATTAATTCATTAACTCATACCATTTTTTACAGATATAACAATATCACTAGAAGACATTTTGATTAATTCACGCCATTCTCTGCAAATATAACAATATCACTAGAAGACATTTTGATTAATTCATTGACTCATACCATTTCTCTGCAGATATAACAATATCACTAGAAGGTATCTTGATTACTTCACTAACTCATTTCATTTCTCTACAGATATAACAAGATCACTAGAAGATATTTTGATTAATTCACTAACTCATACCATTTCTTTACCGTATAACAATATCACTAGAAGATATTGATTAATTCATTAAACTCATACCATTTCTCTACAGATATAACAATATCACTAGAAAGACATTTTGATTAATTCATAACTCATACCATTTCTCTGCAAATATAACAAGATCACTAGGAGACATTTTGATTAATTCGTTAACTCCTACCATTTCTCTACAGATAAAGAATATCACTAGAAGACATTTTGATTAATTCACGCCATTTCTCTGCAAATATAACAATATCACTAGAAGATATTTCGATAAATTCATGCCACTTCTCTGCAAATATAACAAGATCACTAGAAGATATTTTGATTAATTCACTAACTCATACCATTTCTTTACCAATATTAACAATATCACTAGAAGACATTTTGATAAATTCATTAACTCATACATTTCTCCTGCAAATATAACATCACTAGAAGATATTTTGATTAATTCATGACATTTCTCTGCAAATATAACAATATCACTAGAAGATATTTTGATTAAATTCATGCCATTTCTCTGCAAATATAACAATATCACTTAGAGATATTTTGATTAATTCATTAACTCATACTAATTTCTCTACAGATATAACAATATCACTAGAAGACAATTTTGATTAATTCATGACATTTCTCTGCAAATATAACAATATCACTAGAA